>NW_012267291.1:1265016-1361388 GCF_000151885.1 Dipodomys ordii | reverse complement strand
CCGCCCCGAGGCCCCAGGCCCGAGGCCTCCGCCCGCCTCTCCGCGTGGCCCTGACCCCTGACCCCGCTTCCGTGGGAACGGGCCGAGGCCCCGGAGTCAGCGCTTCCGGTGTTGGAAGCAGAGATCCCCGAGGGCTGGCCGGCCCGGGCCTGGGCCCGCCGGGGTGGACGGGTGCCAGCCAGACACGCGGCCCCGAGCCGGGCCGGAGGGGGGGAGCGCAGGGGGCGCCCCGACGCCGCAGGCCGTCTGAACCCGCCCTCTGCCGGCTTCCCTCCCCTCCAGCTCTGGCAGGCCGCTCTGGCCACCCTGAACCCCAACCCCACCGACAGCTGCCCCCTCTATCTGAACTGCGCCACGGTGGCCGCCCTGCCCCCCAGGGTGAGCCGGCACAACAGCCCCTCCGCCGCCCACTTCATCACCAGGCTGGTGCGCACCTGCCTGCCGCCTGGGACCCACCGCTGCATCCTGGTGAGTGGAGAGGGCCCGGGGGTGCCCACCCCCCAGCGCCCGCGCAGCTCAAGCCCTCTGGCCAAGGCCCCAGGCCCGGCCGCCCCACTCCCTGTGGCCCCCACAGCCGTCTTGGTGGCAAAGCGGAGGTTCCGGTGTAGATTTCCCGGGGCCCGGCTGGCCTGTCTCCCAGGCAGTGGACGGGCATGGTTGTGGTTTGTAGAGTCAGGTCACTTGGGTTTTCCAGAGCAGCGTTTCTGCTTTTATTCCCCGTGGAGTAGGTATTGGTTCCCTGGCTGAAATGTGGCTGTTGGGCAGCTCCCCACCACCACCCCTGAGGCCTCTGTTTCCGAGGTCTCAGCCCTGCCCTGCCTTTCTCCCCACTGCAGATGGTCTGTGAACAGCCCGACATCTTCGCCTCAGCCTGTGCCCTGGCCCGGGCCTTCCCGCTGTTCACCCACCGCTCCGGGGCTTCTCGTCGCTCGGAGAAGAGGACAGTCACCGTGGAGTTCTTCCTAGTGGGACAGGACAACGGGCCTGTGGAAGTGTCCACGTTGCAAGTGGGTATTTGGGAGGCAGACGGGGTGTACCCCCCCTCCCCTTCCCTTCCCCAGGGAAGGCAGGACGGGCTTCTGGGAGCCCCAAGAAGTCAGTGGGCCCCTCCCCAGAAGGGTGGGCTCTATTTTTTCAATGCTGTTCTGCTTAGGGTTTATTGAGCACCAGTACCACCACCTATTTCTTCCCTCTCTGCAGTGTGCTTTTTGACACAGGTGATTTTACTTGAGCCTAGGAAGGATCCTTTGCAGGCAGGCTAGCCCAGAATCGAGTCCTGATCCCCCCTGTCCCGCCTACTTCCACCTTCAGCCCCAGATTGGCCCCTGCTCAGCAGCGTGGTCTGTTCTTCACCAGATGAGGAAGAGGAAACTCAATTCCATCTGTGTCATCTTGGATCAGCTCTCTTTTTCTCTTTATTGCCAAACTTTGATCACAAACATTGTCTCATTGCTTTGCTTAGTTAATTCACTTTTCCCGCCCACTCACCAAACCCCTTTCTGCCATTTCTGATGGTCTGGGTGCCTGCCTTTCTTCTCTCCCTGAAACTCACCCACCGGCCTATGCAGGCCCCAGGCGGCCCCCCTTCTCCCCTGCCTCCCTACGGCCTCTGGCATTCATTCCCTTGGCCTCTCTGGCCCCCCTCTCCCCACTCAGTCCACAGAGCCCTCAGACCCCGCTGGCTGCCCCTCCCAGGACCTTGGGAGTTCTTCCTAAGCTCTCAGCCCACCTTCTACCAGGTCCCAGGCCCACGCCCAGAGCTTCCCACCCCTGCCCTCTCCTAGCCCTTGTCTGCCTTTCTAGGTCCTGCCCAGCCACAATGGACTTTACTGTCCTTCAGCTGGTCAAGCACACTTAGGGTCTGATACCCCATGTGGCCTTTATGGGGGGCCAGAACTCTGAGTCCTGAGGCCTCCTGTTCCCCCACTTTCATGGATGGGTTTGTGGTTGGTTTTATGTTGGCCTCAGTCCCTCAGGCTTCTTAGATTCTGAGTCTAGCCTGATGCGGGTACGTAGTAGGTTCTCAGATCAACGTGGATAGCAGGAACGATGGGCCTTCCCCTGGTGGTGAGGAAAGGGAGGCCTCTGCTCTCCCTCTCGTCTGCTCTCTCTGCCTGCCTCTCCTGAGGCCCGGCACTGACAGGCGGCACGTGTCCTATCCGAGCTGTCAGCTCCCAGGTCCCTACCTTGCAGGCTTCAGACTTTAATTACCTGGGACAGGCAGAAGCTCTCGCAATCACCAGACAGCGGGGGTGGAGGCTGGGCTGGCGGAATCGACTGCCGCTGTCCTCCTGACACGGGCCTGAAAGGCGGTGATGAACTCAGTGCTGCTGCCCCAGCCCCCGTGGGCCCCTCGCCGCTTTGCTCTTAATATCCGCTCCTTCCTGCCAGCGCCAAGGCACTGACGCAGCCAGCTGTCTGGAGACTCTGAGGCCCTGGGCGGACAGTGGGGACTGATGGGGGGCAGGAGGAGCTTGGGATCAGCTAAGAACAAAGACCCGTGAGAAGAGAATTGGGCAGGCAGGGATCTTAGGCCAGGCTAGAGAAGACTGTGGTTCCCAATCTGAGCTATCTTCCCGAGCATGGGGGTCGAAACTGCCCGCAGCTGGTGAACTGCATTCTTAGGTACCTGTCCCAGGCTGAGTGCCAGGTGCCACGTGAGCCCCCTGTGGCAATGCCCAGCGTGGACTGTGGACTGTCCATGATAAGCCAGGACAGTCAGAGCCCAGTGCCCTCCTGGGGCCGGTGACATGGGCCCGCCCACGAGGAAGGCACCGCTGAAAACCTACCGGTGATCTGCAGAAAATCCAAAAGCATCTGTCTCCCTTCCTGCCCTCTTTTTTTCTTTCTCCCAGTCCTGGGGCTTGAACTCTGGGCCTGGGCACTATTCTTGAGCCTCTTTGTGCTCCAGGCTAGCACTCTACCCCTTGAGCCACAGTGCCACTTCTGGTTTTTGTTTTTTGAGTTTGGGTTTTTTTTTAGTAGTTTTTGGAGGTAAGAGTTTCATGGACTTTCCTGCCCAGGCTGGCTTTGAACTGTGCTCCTCAGATCGCAGCCTCCTAAGTAGCTAGGATTAAAGGCATGAGCCACCGGTGCTCAGCCCTCCTGCTCTCCTCATGCCCTGTGAGTGGCCCCAAAACCTCTCTAGGAACTTGGGGGGGCGGTCTCTGCTATGTTTGGGGCCCTGGAAAAGTGGATGAGGAAGGGATGATCCCCACCTCCCACCCAGTCCCCATGCCCAGTGATGGCCTTTTGGTTTCTCTAGTGCCTAACCAATGCCACGGAGGGTGTGCGGCTGGCCGCCCGCATTGTGGACACGCCCTGCAATGAGATGAATACGGACATCTTCCTGGAGGTCGGTGGCCCGTGGTGCCAGGGGAGCTTGAAGCCGGTGGCGGGGCAGGGGAGGGCTCCACCCCAAACAAGGCAGAAGGAGCCTGGGGCCCATCCACACCCCCCAAGGCTTGGGAGCCCTGGGGATGCTTCAGGTTCTGCCATCCACCCCGTTCTGAGAGGCTGGCAGCCTCAGTGAGGGGAATAGGAGAGGCTGGGGCTCCTGGAGGCTGGTGGCAGGAGTGTAGCCAGGAGCTGCAGAAAACCAGGTGGCTGGGCTTCGTCACACGAGGCCGGGTCCTCTCCTGCCACTTGGCTCATCGCTGGCCTGGGCCTGCGGGCCTCCCTCACGCGTCTCCTGTTGTCGTTTTTCCACGAACATGTCCAGGAGATTAGCAAAGTTGGAGAGGAGCTGGGAATTACCCCCATGGTCATTCAGGATGAGGAGCTGAAGACCAGAGGATTTGGAGGTGGGTGGGGCTGGCCCCTCAGGGCTGGGCCACAGGCGTGGGGGGGCGTGCTGGGGGGCTTGTGGCAGCGTCTCATGTCATGCTGCTTTGGGACTTGAACCGTCAGCCCAGGTCCCGGGTTCTAGAAAGCACACAGTCCCCTGGGGAAGCAAGGGCAGCCATTCTGGGAACCGCCAGACCCAGGCTCTTCCTGCGCCCTGCCCTGCCCACTCCCTGGCCAGCACAGAGGGCCATTTGTCCCTGGCTGTGTCCATCTGGAAAGACGTTGCTCAGGCACTCCCATGACGCAGCTGCCGCCCAGGGCTCCACTCACTCAGACACCTCCTCTGGTGACTGTTGCGGTCATGTCTCCCGACCTTCCCCAGAACTGGAGGGTGGGAGACCATCGCTGGGCTGCCTGGTGCCTGGGGTCTCTCCTCACTGTGGCCATGGGGGTGGGGTCCTGGGGTCGTCACCAGCTTTCAGCTCCCAGGGTGGTCAGTTTGCAGGAGGGTCAGCTTGCAGGATGGCCATGATGCCCTTGTGAGGTGTCTAGAGAGAGAAGGAATGTGTGAGCAAGTGCCTGTCCTTCCTGCAGCCCCGTCTTAGAAGGTCTGGTCATTTCTGTAGGACCCCTAGGGATGAGGCCCCCAGGCCAACCCCCACTAGTGGGGGCACTCACTGCTCTGGACTCAAGTACAGCGGAGTCATCCTAGGACCAGATCCGCCTCGGGCGTATAAACCAGCTTCACCTTCAAGCAGAGTTCACTTAGGCCAGGGAACGTTTCTCAGAGGAGGGGACATATACCGCAGGTCCTGCAGGATGAATAGGAGTTTGTCAGGCGGCCATTCTTTCTGTCAGTTGCTGTCATTGTTCAGCTCAGTGATTGGGGCGTCTTGTGGCCTCTGCCCTCAAACAGGCCCTTCCTTTCTCTGGAAGAGGGGCTGAGTACACCAAGAGTGAGCAGGTCAGCTGGAGGCAGGCTGCATGCTGGCACCTGTGCTCCTGATCTCAGGGCAGGACCCGCCTTGCACGTGCAAACGTCATTCTGAGCCATGTGCATTGCCTCGGGGGGGGGGGGGGCTTTACGCAGTGCCAGAGGTTGGAGCGGGTTTGCACCCCCCTCCCACACTGGCTGGGGGCTGGAGGGGCTAGGAACCTGGGCTGGAGCAGTCCAGCTCTCTGGCAGCTGACCGGGGGGGTCTCTGCCAGGGCAACCCGAGCCTCACAACCCCCCTCCCCATGCAGGGATCTACGGGGTGGGCAAAGCCGCCCTCCGGCCCCCGGCCCTCGCCGTCCTCAGCCACACGCCCGCGGGAGCCACGCAGACCATCGCCTGGGTGGGCAAGGGCATTGTCTATGACACCGGGGGCCTCAGCATCAAAGGGAAGGTGAGGCACGCTTTGGGGGGCTGGGTCCCGGCCAGCTGGTCCGCTGTTGCCCCTGGGGTGGGCGGGCGGGGGGGAGGGGGAGTCAGGGCCCACCAGTTGAGGGAGACAGTCTGAACCCTCACTCCAAACCTCCGGTCAGGGACGGAAGAGTCTGGATACAACCCAGAGAGAAGCCACAGAGAGGATGAGTGGAATAGAAAGCAGAGCCCAGGGAGACAAGGTTGAAAAGCCGGGGCGCGATGCTCATGTCCCCCTGCATGCTCCAGAGAGCGTGCTGAATGGTGGAAACAGGACCCCAAAACGGCGAGGGAGGGGATACTGCGGTGTCCCAAGGGAGCCCTGCCCTGGAGGACACGGCCTGAGGACTGCCTTCTGACCTCGGCCGCCACCTTCACAGTCCACCTCTGCTCAAGTCATTTCCTCTCGCCGCTCCTGGTTCTGGAAAGCCCCCAGGAGGGGGCAGACGGGGAAGTGCAGAGGAAGAGGGTGAGGAGGAGGGAAGCTGGAAGCCGTGGCAGGGGTGTGTGTGTGGCGGGGGCTGGGGGGGGGGGGGGGGGGCGATGAGCCAAGCCTGTGCATAGCAAGTGCCTGTGTCCTGGCCCAAACGGCATTGGGAAAGCCAGGCAGAAGTCTCATCCACCATTGGATTTCTGTACACTCAGGAGGTCTGCCAGCAGCCTAGCCTCTCAGCTGGCAGCATCTGCTGGGGTGGAGGCAACAGGGCTTTCCCACACACACAGCGAGGCCCAGCACCAATTCCTATGGAAGGTAGGTGCTGCACATTGTAAGCAGGGAGGCACTTCAGTACCGGGACGGGTAATCGTGTTTTAACTTCCCTTCCCAACAACATAATTATTTCCAGGACTAATCAGGAAGTGAAATTCATAATGCAAGTTTGAAAGTAACCCTACCAACAGCAAATATTCTCTTATTGAATTCCATAGTTATTATCACACAGGGGAAACATTGAAAATAAATATTCCAGCACCACTAAAGAAAACAGCAATGTATTAAGACTTCAAATGTCATTTAAATGTTTAATGGAAAACAATGTAAGCCTCCATCTTGGCCTGTGGCATTGACATGGGGTGGTCTAAGAATTAAACTATGAGGAATTTCTTTTCTCCTTCCCTCCCTCCCTCCTTCCCTTCCCTCCCGCCTTCCCTCTCTTCTCTCTCTTCCTTCCCTCCTTTTTTCATCCCTCCTTCCCTCCCTTCCTCCCTTCTTTCCTTCCTTTTGAATCCAAGGCCTCACTTGTCAGAGCCTCTCGGCTAGCCCTTTGCATTGCTTATTTCAACACAGGGTCTCACTTCATTCCTGAGCAGCCTGAGCTGCAGTCCTTTCCATTCATGTTTCCCTTTGTCACTGGGGTGAAGGCATGCACCGTTGTGCCCAGCTTTGAGATGGGGTCATGAACCTTCAGGTCACCCTCAGCCTCCTGGGCTGAGATTGGCCTGCAGAGTGCAAACAGGAAGACTGGTGTTGCCACACCATCAGCCAATTCTTTCTTTTTTTTATAGCCAGCTCAAGTATCTCTGTACTCAGAATTGGCTAGCATCCTTTGGGGGGAGCCACAGGCATCCCCTGGGCTTTAACAGTGACCTGATGTAGGTTTGGACCTGCACGTACAGTCAGAGACTGGCACGGAACCCAACACAGCAAGCCCTGACCCAAGAGGCCACCTCGAGGCAATGATGTGGAAATGGGCACTCGTCAAAAGGCCAGCAAAACTCCCAAGCTTACAAGGGCAGGGCTTCACTTGCAGAGTGGCATGTGGAGAGGAGCATGCTGGCAAGTCTCTGCTGCCCAGATACCTTTCTACACTCTTGAAAGTGTCAGTCCCAAAGAGCTATGGTTTACCTCTATCCCTGTCCACTGAACTGGCAATTAAAATTGAGAAGCGTCAAAGATAGCAATAATTTGTTTGAAAATGATACAAATCTGTTCTCTATCTTGGAGTCTAATCTTATGGAAATAACTTTCCAAAATGAAAACAAGTTAGAAATGTGCATTACTGTGTATGTTTTTTTGCCAGTTCCCTCAGTGTCTGCTGAATAGAAGATTGTGGAGGTCTTGCATCTGTCACTACATCTGTCTGTTTTGATGTCATTTCAGTTGAAATGTACCAAGAAAATTGGGGCCTCCCAATTTTTTAAGTTAACTTTGGACATTCTTTGCTATTACACCAGAACTCGACACATGGTGACTGAGCTTGTAAAAGTCGGCCTTACTGCTTCAGCAAGGTGGCTCTGTGCAGTGTCGCCATGGCTTTATTTTCCCAAGGAGGAAAAGCTAGTGATCCCTTCTTCACTTTGGGGCCGTGAGCTCAACTGTGAAGCCCTCCCCCACTTTCTCCAGTCACAGCTTCCATGCTATGGATTCAAATGTCAGCGTAGTAGAGAAAGCAGGTGACGGCTTAGTGTCACGGTGAAAACCTTTTGCAACAATGGAAGGCAGCACTCGGGGGTTGGAGAAATCTTATTGGGCCACCTGCGCTTGGGAGGCGAGATAAGAGCATGCATATTCTGTGTGGGCCATTTTGAAATGGTTGGATGCCACACCCATTGTTCCATTTTCCCCCGGGTAACAATCCTGTGCTTTCTTGCCGATTAGGTCAAAGAGATGGCTTGGTCTCAGTAGTTGCTAGCTCAATCCTTTTCATTCGGCTCAATTATTAATGTGTCTGAAGATACTTTCCACTAAAATTGAAGGCTCATGTCCTACAATAAGGGTTCAAAAACCACTCTGTCCACTCCAAGCTGAAATCCTTATTATGTCTGAGAAGCTGCTGTCAGTTTAATAGATGAACTTGTCAATTAAAGTCGGGAACCTATGAAACGGAAACATGAGTATCCATTCTCAGCAGGTGACATGTCGGAGGCTGACAGGAATGAGGAAGGGGGAGACAGTGTGTTTTTCTGTGGTGGTGGCATGAGGGGGGACCAGGATGTACTATTGTGGCCAAATGGGAGCCTGGGAAGTGTCCGGAGAGGGCTGGGGGTGGGGGGGGAGGGGCCCAGAGCAGTGACTTCACACCGGCGCTGAGCCTGAGGCAGGATGGGCAAAAATATGTGGTGTCCTGAAGCGTAGAAGGCCAGGGCACACACACGGGGCTCGCGCCCATGCGTGAGTGGGTGCTGTGTGGCTGTACCCCTAGTGTTGGTGCTAGAAATGGGGTATGCGAGGCAGGCTGCCCACACACAGTGCTTGGCTGCAGGAGCCCCCATGGGCCTCTCCTCCCAGCTGTCACGACCCACAGAGAAGTCAGGTGACCTTGCTTGCAAACATGGGAGACCCATAGGCTGGGGACCCGTTGTTCTGGAGACACCGGCAGCCTAGCCAACACCCTTCACGTGCAGGCTGGGTGATGCCAAGTGAGTCCCACTGCTGCCTTCTCCTCCATGTGTGGAGAGAGAGGACCCGCAGTCACTTCCAGGCCACAGGGACACGGGCTCAAGGAAGCCCGCGTGTGTGTACGAGGCTGGCCATGGCTGGGGGTTTGTGGGTCTTCCTTGGCTACGTGGCTGTGCTGACATGAAAGGGCCACCTCTGTGTCTGTGGGCTCACGAGTTGTGATCTCACAAGTTCCAGTTCCACTCACATGGCCTGGCAGGCCCCGGGGAGCCAGGGGCCCAGTGTGCTGTGTGGGCTGGGGCCAGATGGGCTGCTGTCAGCCAGCTCTGTGTCCCTGTGCTTCAGTGTCTTTCCGGATGTCTTTGTCCCACTGCAGACCACCATGGCAGGGATGAAGCGTGATTGTGGGGGTGCAGCAGCCATCCTGGGGGCCTTCAGAGCTGCCATCAAGCAGGTGAGTGAGGCCCTGTACTACAGGTGCTCCTGCTGGGCCTTCTCCCGTGGGCTTTGCCCTTCATGCTCCAGCCTGGCTCTCCGTGGGTCTGCACAGCTAGACTCATCCTTACTCTGCACATGGGGTCCTTTGTGATCCCCTAATAGCTCCCTGCCTTCTGCTAGAGTTGTTCTTTTTTTTCCCCTTTTTAAAATTGAAAATGCTAAAACCAGAGATGTGATAGTTCCATAAGTCAGGTAGAATACATTCCTTTTGAACAATGTCACCCCTTCCTTCTCTCCCAGTTTTTTCCTTCCATCCACCCACAAGTTGTATAGCTCATTTTCAACATGATGTCCAGTGAGTACCACTGCTGCATTTGTTTACCCTTTGTCTCTCCATGTCTGTCTCTCCCCGTACACTCCCAAAGACAGAAAACAAAAACAGCAAAAAAGAAAAAAAAAGCACTTGTTTTCATTCCCTGAGTTCATTTGGTTAATGATTATTCTGTATGATCAGATGCACATGGGCATTGCGCCTTTCTGTTCCTCTCCTTTGGTCTCACTGTGTGTGAATGCCTAGGGACCTGTGTAAGTTATTATGTCCTGCTGTATTTTAGATCTAGCTTCTTCCTGTGAGAGAAAGCATGCACTGTTTGTCTCTCTGAGCTTGCCTTACTTCACTTAACATGATGTGTTCTAGGTCCATTTGTTTCTCTTCAGATGACATATTATTCTTTCTAACAGCTGTGTGAAATTCCATTGTGTACAGGTACCACATTGTTTGGATCCACTCATCTGTTGTTTCCACAACCTGGTTGTTGTGAATAGTGCAGCAGTGAACATGGATGTGCAAGTGTCTTTATGGTATTCTGGCTTGTGATGATCTGGGTAGAGGCCCAGGAGTGGCATGGCTGGGTTGTAGGGAAGGTCTGTGCTTAGCTTTTGTTTTGTTTTGTTTTTGCCAGTCCTGGGGCTTGAACTCAGGGCCTGGATGCTGTCCCTGAGCTTTTTGCTCAAGGCTAGCTCTCTACCACTTGAGCCACAACACCACTTCCGGCTTTTTCTGTGTATGGGGTGCTGGGGAATCCAACCCAGGCCCTCATATATGCTAGGCAAGCATTCTACCACTAAGCCACATTCCCAGCCCTATGTTTAGTTTTTTGAGGAACCGCCAAACTGCTGTCCAGAATAGTTGTATTAGTTTCCATCCCACCAACAGTGCAGTAGGTTTCCTTCTCCCCCCCCCCCAGCCATCCCCCGCCCAACATTTTTTGTTGTTAACATTCGCCATGTTGGCTCATCTAACCAGGTGAGATGGAATCTGAGTTGTTTTGATTTGCATTTCCTTTATGGCCAGGGATGTTGAGCATTTCCTCATGTGTTTCTTTGCCATTCTTACCACCTCTTCTGAGAAGTCTCTCAGCTCCTTTACCCATCTAGTGATTGGCTTATTAGGTTTCAGTAGGGTTAGTTTCTTGAGCTCCTTGTATATTCTAGATATTATATTGGATATAAAATATCTAAGAATAAACCTAACTAAAGAAGCAAAAACCTTTATAGCAAAAACTATGAAAATCTGAAGAAAGAGATCAAAGATGACATCAGGAAGTGGAAAGACCTTCCATGTTCATGGATAGGTAGACTTAGTATTGTGAAAATTGCCATAAAAATTTAACGCTGTTCCCATCAAAATCCCAATGAAGTTCTTTACTGAGATAGAGAAAATAACCCAAAAATTCATAGGAAACAACAAAAGACCTGGAATAGCCAAAGCAATTTTAGGCAAAAAAAAAGAAAAAAGAAAAAGTAATGCTGGTGGAATCACAATCTCAGATCTCAAGCTCTACTACAGAGCTATAATAACAAAAACAGCTTGGTGTTGGCACAAAAATAGACCCGCAGATCAATGGACCAGACTAGAAGACCCAGAAATAAAACCACATACTTAAAATTATCTGATATTTGATAAGAGAGCCAAAGATACACTGTGGAAAAAAGCCAGCCTCTTTGATAACTGATGCTGGGAAAACTCGACGTCCATAAGCAGCAAACTAAAAGTGATCCCGTTTGTTGTCATGTGCAAATATCAGCTCTAAGTGGATCAAAGACCTCAACACCAGGCCCAAAAGTTTGAAATGACTGCAAGAGGGACTAGGAGAAGCACTACAACTCCTAGGCATAGGCAGAAACTTTTCAAAAACAGCCCAGGGGCACAGCAGATAGGAGTCAGAGTTGACAAGTGGGAGCACAGCGTCAAACTAAAATGTTTCTGCACAGCAAGGACGTTGTTACCAAACCAGAAAGACAGCCGGCAGCCTGGGAGAAGTTGGTTGCCAGCAGTACATCCCACGAAGACCTCAGATCCAAAATAGGCTTAGGCCACCGTGGGGCTAGTCGCAGAGTCTAACAGTGACAGCCGGGAGCAATCCACAGGTGCTAAAGCCAGAGATCAGAGCTAGGGGGACGGACGTGCATCCACAGTGACTTCTGGGGCTTTGAGGACCCAGCAGGCCTCAAAGCTTCCTGCTCCTCACT
This sequence comes from Dipodomys ordii, assembly GCF_000151885.1. Lineage (NCBI taxonomy): Eukaryota > Metazoa > Chordata > Mammalia > Rodentia > Heteromyidae > Dipodomys > Dipodomys ordii. Next base: position 1,349,890 of record NW_012267291.1, on the reverse strand, counting down.
TGGGGTACATTGCCTAGTTGTCCCAGGACCTGCCAGGGCTGCCAGAGCTGCCCAGGCTGGCGGCAGGAAAGCTCCAGGGCTGAGCTCTGCCGCCTGCCTCTGGGGCTGTCTGTTGGCCCCTGTCCAGCTGTCCGTGAGTCTGAGGGCCTAACCAGAGACTCCACCCGCTCCTTCCTCAGGGCTTCAAGGACAACCTCCACGCCGTGTTCTGCTTGGCGGAGAATGCAGTGGGCCCCCACTCCACGCGGCCTGACGACATCCACCTGCTGTACTCGGGAAAGTAAGGCTGTGTGTCTCCTCCCTGGCCTCTTGGCAGGCCCCCGACCCCCCAGGCCAGCCTCAGGGCCTAGCACGCCCCCTGCCCGCAGCACCTTGTAGGGATGAGGTACCGGAGAAGGACGGGGGCCTAGGGGCCGCTCAGCACCCTGGGAGCAGTGTCTCTCAGCAGGGGGTCTCTGCCACCCCCAGGACCGTGGAAATCAACAACACTGACGCGGAGGGCAGACTGGTGCTGGCGGACGGCGTGTCCTACGCCTGCAAAGACCTGGGAGCCGACATTATCCTGGACATGGCCACACTCACGGGGGCTCAGGTGGTTGCCATGCTTGCAGGGGCTCGGGTGGGGGCTGTGCTTGCGGGGGCTCAGGTGGGTGTCTCATACCCCTAAGGTCTTGAGTGCCCCTGGCCTGGGGTTGGGGGGGCAGGTGGGGTTTGAGGTTGTTGTCACTAAGCCTAGCTTCCACGGGGGAAGGTGAGGCCCGATGTGGACACGTGAAAGGGGTGCTGGGAGCTGGGGCTGGGCGTGGGCCCAGCCTCCGCGGGGTTGATGCTCCCTGTTCTTGTTGATGTTCTTGTTCTGTCCTCCCTGCCTCACTCTTGGCCGGTCTTCCCGCCTGCCTCTGCCTCCTTTTGTCTTTCGGTCTCTCTGGCCCCTGGGTCGCGGACGCCCAGAGCATCGCCACAGGGAAGTACCACGCGGCCGTGCTGACCAACAGGGCGGAATGGGAGGCGGCATGCGTGAAGGCCGGCCGGCAGTGCGGGGACCTGGTGCATCCGCTCGTCTACTGCCCCGAGCTGCACTTCAGCGAGTTCACCTCCGCCGTGGCCGACATGAAGAACTCGGTGGCGGTAGGTTGGGGAGGTGGGCGGGGGGCGGGGGGACAGCCGCCCCGCAGGCCGACGCCCTGTGGAGGCTGAGGCACCAGGGGCATAGGTGGAGAGGCACGGGGTCACTCAGCTCTGTCAGCCTTCCAGACCCTTTTTTTGGGCGGCCTCCCTCCCAGCGGGGTCTCCTGCCTGGGATCCCCCGGCCCACCTGGGTGCCTTGCTGACTACAGGGGAGCGGGAGGGGGGTACAGGACGGGGTGGGCAGGGAAAGAACAATGCAAGCACTTGGCTGGGGGCAAGGGGTCACCACTCCTGGCCTCCTCAGGACAGAGACAACAGCCCCAGCTCCTGCGCCGGCCTCTTCATCGCCTCCCACATCGGCTTTGACTGGCCCGGCGTCTGGGTGCACGTGGACATTGCCGCACCCGTGCACGCCGTGAGTGCAGACCTTCCCGTGTGGTGCCCCCACCCCGGCCTGGCCAGTCCTGCCCTCCCGTCCCCTCCCCACCTCCCATCGCCTCCCCATCTCCCGTCCCCTCCCGCCCGGTCCCTGCAAGCTGCCCGCGGAGCTCCGCACACATCCGCTCTGTTGTGGGTTCCTGTCCGGCCAGCTGCGGACCCCCTGACCTCCGGGAACAGAGTGGCTGCTGTGTGCTCGGCGGCACCCCTCCCGCCCTGGGAGATCTGGGACGCCCCACTGCCAGCGCCCAGCTGTCGGCCCGGAGGGCGCAGGACGGTGCCGGGAAGGCTGGGGCTTCCTCCGTGTCCCGGGGCCGGTAGCCGTGGGCCGGGCTCTGGTCTTCCACACCGCGGTGCCCGCCAGCCCAGGCTCTGCGCCCTCTGTCCACAGGGTGAGAGGGCCACGGGCTTCGGCGTGGCGCTCCTGCTGGCGCTGTTCGGCCGCGCCTCCGAGGACCCCCTGCTCAACCTGGTGTCCCCCCTGGGCTGCGAGGAGGACGCGCAGGAGGGCGCCGCGGGGAGGGACTGGAAGAGACGCAGGCTCGTGTGAACCCTCAGCCGGCGACCGCGCGCCCGGCCTCACTGTGCACTGATGCATTTGAAACCATTAAAAGAGTCCATCTTGACGTGTGCTGTGGTTTGGTGATGGACGTGGCCGTGGTGTGCCTCTCGTCTCGGGGGTCACTCCCTGCCCCCACCCTCTCCCCGGCGCCTGCGCTGTGTGGCTCCAGCCAGCCCAGTGCTGGGCGCGAGCGGCTGCCTGCAGGGACCCCGCTCTGCAGAGCACGAGAAACCCCTCAGTGCTCGCAGCCACCCCACATCCTCACCTCCGCTTTAGACCCGGCTCTGGAGCCCACTCGAGGCCGCCGGGCACCCGCCCCTCCCCCCAGGGGCTGCGCCCATGTGCAGTCAGGATGTGGGGTCAAGGGCCAAGGGAGGAACTGAGTCTCCCTTGTGTGGGCACAAAGGCGGCCTCAGGGCTGGGGCCAGCTGCGGGCTCCAGGCCTGGCCGGCAGCAGGGCCACTGCGGGGTGAGCCAGAGGCCCTGCTTGCCCCCCAGCTCCAGCTGCAACCAGGGCTTCCCCGGCTCTGCCAGAGCCGCCGCGGGTGGGGGGTGGGGGGAGGGGCCCTGGCAGGGCCGCTGGGTACTTTGGGTCCCTGGGTCCTCGTTGCTGGGGGTTCAGACGGCTGACAGAGGGGCTGCATGGGACAGATGTGGGGTGGAGGGCCGGCACCTGCGGCCTGAGGCCCTCAGGGGGCGCGTGGAGGCGGCGAAGCTTCCCTCCCCACACCAGCAACTGCACGTGCAGTGGAGTAGCTCTGGTGGGAGCTGCAGAGGCGAGCTGCACACCCCAGGTCCCACGCGGAGTAAGGACTGTGCCATCAACCAGGGAGCCCCTCCCCAGAGAACTACCTCTCCCCAGCCCCTTCCCAAGAGAAGCACCCCACTCCAGCCCCCCCAGCCCCTGATGCACCCTCCTTTGGGGCCCAGCTCGGGAGTGCCCCCTCCCTAGCCCTTCCCAGCAGGGGCTGAGCGGGGACTGCCCAGGGCTAGACCACTGCCAGGAAGGGGCCGCAGGGACAGGGCCACGCTGGCCACGCCACCGGCCTGGGATCCTGGCAGGCCCAGCCCCCACCCGCCCAATCAATGTCTCTGAACTTTCTCTTCCCAGAGGCTCGGTGCACACTGTGCTCCCTGGAGAATTAGTGTTCCGCATTTTTGTTTATTTGTTTGTTCTTTAACAAAAGGTTGTTTTGGTTTGAGATTCAGCAAAAATACATGCTGCATTCCGCTTCCTCTCCATTCAGGACCGGGTAAATGAGTTGTTTTCCAGTCGGCTTCTAGTCCTTGACTCAAATGAGCCTCCAACAAGATAATGCGTTTAAAAGCCCTTGGAAAGGTACCAGCCCCACGCACATGTACACGCTGTCATCACGCGTGTGCCTGAAGGCAGGCCTGTAGCTCATGGCTCTTCCTGTCCCCCTCGGCTGGCTTTGTTGGGGAGGGGGCAGCCCAGGGGCCCTTAGAGCCACCTCCATGCCCTTCTGCAGTGAGGCTGCTCCCCAAAGTCCAGGCCTGCCCCACCCCATGGCATGAGGTCCCCCCCAGCCCCCCCCCCCGTGCAGCTGGGCTCTGTGCCCCATGGGGGGGGCCAGGCTAGGAGCCAGCCGCCAGCATTTCCATTGAGGAGAGTGACAGTCCTCACCCATGACCAACCATGGGTGTGTGTGTGTGTGTGTATGTGTGTGTGTGTGTGTGTGTTCAGCCTCTGCTGGGGTCCTGAGGGCTCTTGAGATGAGTCCAGGGAAGATTCTGCAGTCAGGAAAACAAAAGTAGAAACAGCTCAGAAGCCTGGTTCTCATTCCCCATCAGCAGTGAGAACAAAAGGCAGCCTCCAGTGGAACGCGGTGTACCTGCCCGCCATCTGAGAAACCTGTTGCGCCCTCCCCTCCCCTGCCCCCCCCCGCCCCCGTATCCCCTCATGGGTTTAGGAACAGCCTGGAAGCTTAACTCCAGCACCACCCCCACCACCGCCCCTTCACCCCATGGCACTCCTTGGGAGCCAGGTGAGTTTCTGTGACATCCACAGCCATGCCTGGTCCTGTGAACCTGCAGCCATTGTCCTTACCAGTATTAATGAGGCACCACTGCATGCAGCCCTAAAATAAAAATAAAATCCTTTTAGGGGACTGTCTTCTCAGCCTGGGGAGTGGGAAACCAGCTGCCAGGAGAAGCCAGGGCTATGCACACACAGCACCGGGGAGGGCCGGCAGAAACGAGAGAGCCCCAGCGCCCAGCCCAGAGCATGCTCTTTCTTGTGTCAGACATGGGACACCACGAGTAGCCACAAGAAGAACTAACAATTCACCATAGTCGGCTATGTGCAGGGTGAGCGGCCCACACCTGGGCTGTGGGCTTGCTTCCTTCCAGGAGGCCTGAGTTCAGACAGCTCTGCGCTGCATGTGTACAGAGTAAGCAGGCCTTCCAGCCCAGCTAGGCCATAATACCACATGATTTCTGTCTTCCCCACATGCTCTCAGACCTTTGACCCATCCCCGGGTAAGGCCAAGCGCCCCAATCAGGTGTTCAACAGGTGAGTGTGGGCTGCAGGTGTCAGAGAGGAAGGCTGTGAATAGACAGAGACATGGCCCTCTCCTAGGAGATTGCTGAGGTGCAAGTACCCAGGCGGCTGTGTGTGGCCAATACTTGGTCTCAGCCTGAGCTCAGCTGTGGCATTCGGGACCCCACAGAAGCTTCGTGACCTCAGCTCTGACCCCAACAGAACCAGCAACAAACAAACCAAAAAAAAGTCTGGGCCACCTAGGCTTTACAAAAAATCAAAATATTCTGTGCATCAAAAGTAGAGTAAGATGATAGAGGAAAAAAATGAAAGTCAGATATCGAATAAAAATCGATACCCAGCATATTAGTGAATTCTTTTAATTCAGAAACAAAGGCTAGAGATGTAGCTCAATAACTTGCAAGATTGCTAGGCATGCACAAGACCCTGGTTCCATCCCAGCCCTGAAAAAAAAGAGAAAGAGACCCATTTATCTGGGTGCAGTGGCACACACTTGTAGTTCCAGCTTACCCTAGAGGCGAGGTGGGAGAACCGTAGGTTCTCAAGACTACTGTGGGCAGTTAAACAAGATCCCCTTTCAAAAGCAAAGCAAATAAAACCCCTCCACAGCACAACTCGATTCAAAATGAGCACAGAAGGGACTTAAGCCAATAATTCTCTGCAGCTGGTACACACCACACTGGGAAGCACAGGGAAGGTGCTCAGCCTAAGTAATCATCAGAAAAACACAAATCAAAACTACAACGAGCCAGGTGTTGGTAGCTCATGCCTGTAGTCCTAGTTACTCAGAAGCTCAGATCTGAAGATTGCAGTTCAAAGCCAGCCCAGGCAGGAAAGTCTGTGAGACTCTTATCTCCAATGAACCAGCAAAACACTGGAAGTAGAGCTGAGGCTCAAGTGGTAGAGCACCAGCCTTGAGGGAAAAAAAAAAGCCAAGCAGGAGCACCATGAGTTCAAGCTCCAGTACCAGCACAAAAACAACAAGCAAAACTACAATGAGATGCAGCCTCCCATGCACAAAGGCCATTACTCTCAAAACAAACAAAAATCCAGAAAATACTCAATGTTGGGAAAGGGGCAGGGAAATGAGACCCTCACGCATACTTGGTATTTAGAATGATATAGCGAGCTGCTACAGGAAAGAATTTGGCTATTGCTCCAAAAGTTAGATATTGAATTGCTGTTGTGTTGCTGCCGTTCTGCCTGTGAGTGGATCCTCCTCAGAGCCGGAAGCCAGGTTCAAGAAGATTCTGCTTAGCTGCAGTGACTGCACGCTAATCCACAAGTGTTCAGTGTGGTGCCACACAGGGCCCGTGACCTGAGGATGGGGTAAGGACACTCAATGCGCACAGCTGCCCTTAGGACAGAGGCTGGACCTCAGGGACAGCACACAGCATGAACTACACCAGCTCATGGGTGGGAGTGGGGGTCCTGGAAATAGTGACACTCAGACGGATGTTGGTGACCACCGCGGGGTGGGGGGGGTAGGACGGTGGGGGCCTGGCGACTATGGCCCTGGTCTGATAGCACTCATAGTCTAGCTGGGGTGTGACTCAAATTGCCAAACTAAAAATGCACTACCAACTACAACCATCATCCTGACACCTGCATCGTGCCATGAAAGGAAGCCTGCCTGAGTCTAGTTGGGCAAAGCTTCCCTTGAAGAAAAGATATCCAAGCTGATCGTGTGAGGATTTGAGTAGTAAAGGACACGGAAGAAATCAGTTCAGGCATGGGAACTGCATGTGCAAGGGCCCTGGGGCAGGACAGGCTGTGGCAAGTGGAAGGAACAGCAAAGTGGCCATGGTGGTTGGAAAATGGAGAAGGATGAAGGGATGGAGGTAAGGGGGAGGGGAGCAGGGGCCTGCAGGCTGTAGAGGGATGAGCTCAATGAGAACCGTGCATATAGTATGAACAGACAACACAGGATAAAATCCACACCTATAAAGAAGCCTCCTGCCACAGCTCCCCAATGCTGGTTCCTCCCTATGGGTCCCAGGGAGCCCATGGCCACACACAGTTGCAGCTGATAGAAATTCAAGTTCCAGGGAAGATTCCAGCTTCTGAGCACAGACACCTCAGCATGCGACTGTATGTTCCATGCCACACACAGCATGCTAAGACACAATTCTGCAGTCTCTGTTAGGCCCTGGAGATGTGACATGGCCACCCAAGTTTCAGCCCTTCGGCTGGTACCATGGGAGAAAATGGCAGCAATGTCAACCTTGACATTGGGAAGACCAAGTCCCAAGGTGGTGGTAACCCAGGACAACAAGTATAAACTCTCAACAGGTGCACAAGCCAGCTACCTGCAGATGCTGGAGAGCGACATGTGGGGGGGTCTGGGCTCATGCTGGGACACCAGAAGCAGGCCAGCCTGTTCCCGACACAAGAGGGCACAGGCCATCAGAGATGCCCTCTCCTTGGCTTGCGTGAGTGAACGGAATGCAGCCTTCTGATCCTGATGGAAGTGCAAGGTGTGAACAGTCACACTCACCATGGCCGGGGGCCAGCGAGGCACCTGTCCACAGCACAGACAAGACCGGAGGTTGGATGGATGCTGGAGCCACTGCCCGCTGAGAGCCGGAACGCAGAGTGGAAAGCCCACTAGGCCAAGGCCTGCTAAATACTAGGAGAACGCAGAAAAGGAGGGAGAAGCAAAGAAGGAAAGTCAGGGAAGGGAAGAGAAGGAGAGGAAGCAAGATGGGGAGGGAAAAGAAAACTAACGTTCTTGAGATAGTTTAGCAGGATCCAGTCTTCCAGCATAACAAAAGAAACAAAGACTATTGAAGGCTGCAGGAGAATATACCAAATTACTTACAAAGGCAAAGACAGCAAACTACATTAGAACTCTCAGAAGAAGCCCCAAAAGCCAAGAAAGAAACTAATAATATCTATTTTAAATCTTGAGAATAATTAACTGCCAGCCAAGATTAGTATATCAGGCTAAATTATCCTATGAAATTGAAAGAGATATCAACTCCTTGCAAGAAAAGCACAAAATAAAGCAATCTATAAGCACTAAAGCAGCATTGCAGAAGATACTTGAAAGGATCTAATACAGAAGAAAGACAGTCACAGGCTTGCTAGCTGAGGAAAGACTATTTTCCATGAAAGGGATAGATGAAAAATAGAATTAGGAAACACTCAAACACATTTAACTCAGAATATCAGCAAACCCCTTAGAGGAACGGGAGAAAGATATGTGCAAGCAGTATTTGAATTAACCAAGGGAATAAAAGGCCAACAACGTTACACGAATCAATAACTACTTCTCAAGAATAACCTTAAATGTAAATGGTTTTAGCTTTCCAGTTAAAAGATGAAGACTGATCAGATATTGTAAAATATTTGTTTGATATCAGCAAACACACGCAGACTGGCAGTGAAAGAATGGAAGCATGACGATGTGAAATCAAGGGAGAAGCTCAGCACTTCCAAGCACAGTGGACATCCAATCAGAACTAGCCAGAGGGATAAAGAAGGTTCCCACCTGCGCAGAGAGCAACTTATCAAGAACACAGGCATTGAATGTATGTGTGCCTTTCTAAAACAAAGACTCTTGGATATAAAGACAGAGATCAATCTAGATGCAATAATAGTGGGTGATTTCAATACTCCACTCTCATCAATAGATAGATCACTACCCACCAACTCAACAACGAAGTTCAGAATTAAACTGAACTATAGGTCGAGTGGACGACAGCGAGGCCCAACAGCTGCACTGTACACATTCTTCAGTCTATGGAGCTTTTTTCCAAAATGGATCATACTTCAGGCCAGAAAGCACATTTCAGCAAATCTAAACATGTTGGCATACTGTGTTGTATAAGATCAGATCCTAATGGAATCAAATTATAAACCGATGGCAAGAGGAATACAGAAATCACACAAATGTATGGAGACTGGAGACTGTTTTGAATTGATTGGTAAGCCACTGAAGAATTTGGGCCAAAAAATTTAAAATTCCTAAAATTAAAAACAGAGACTCTGACATGTTTAATTGAAACCCTTTTGTACAACTGTGTGAAGATAATAAAAAAAAATGAAAACACAACTTACCAGAACTTTTGAGACACAACAAAGGCAATTCTGAGGGAAGTTTTTCACTGTGAGTGTTTACATTAAAAAAAAGTCAGAGAAATCCACGTGTGATGATGCATGCCCGTAATCCTAACTCCAATAGTGAACATAGTGAGCTCCAGACCAGTCTGGGCTACCAAGGGAGACTCCATCAAAACATCATGGACAGCTCAGATAAACTAATAATGCATCTCAAGGTCTTAAAAAAAGAAAAGAAAAAGCCAAACCCAGAATTGACAGATGGAAAGAATAGAGCTCAGGGTGGTATTTGATGAAATGGAGACCAAAGGAATAACACAAAGAACTAGTGAAACAAAGAGTTGGCTTTACAAAAAAAAATTAAACAATTGACAAATTGCTTGCAAAAATAGCAAAAGAAGCAGAGCTGATTCATATTAACAAAATCAAAGGTGAAAATGGGATATTATTATAGGCATCAGTGACATCCAGATTTTATGTTCCAACAAATTGGAGAATCTAGAAGAAATCTGGGATACATTCCCACACATATATGACCTACCAAAATTCCACCAAGAGGACATACACAACATAAACAGAGCCATACTGAGCAAAAGGATGAAAGTGATAATATAAAAGTCTCCCCCCCCAAAATAAACCAAAACAAAAAAGGGCTGGACATAGATTCATGGTTGGACTCTACTAGACTTGTAAAGAAAAACAAGTATTCGTGTTCCTCAAGTTATCCCACAATGTGGGGGAAAAGGAACACTGACAAATTCATTCTACAAAGCCAATCTTAATATGAAAACAAAATTGGATAAATAAAGATAAAATAATAAGAAAAGTAAAATTATAAATCACTTTCCTGGAGGAAAATAGGTAAAATTATCCTCAGTAAAATACTCCTAAGTTGACTCCAACGACAAAACCAAAAGATGCTGTACCACGATGAGCTAGTTTCATCCTGGGCACGCTAATGAGTAGACGTAATAGAGAAGGGAAATAGAATTGAGTCTACAACCCATGCGATCACTTACATAGATGTGCAGAAAAGGCTTTTGACAATTTTCAACATCCCTCCATGATAGAAGCCATAAAGAAATCAGACACAGAAGAACGTATCTCAACATAAACTTAAAGGGCAGGGCTGGGAAGGTGGCTCAGTGCTAGAGCGAGTGCCTCACATGCATGAGGCCCTCATGCACCACATAAGCAGAAAAAGCCGGAAGTGGCGCTGTGGCTCAAGGGTAGAGCTGAAGAGCTGAGGGACAGCGCCCAGGCCCAGAGTTCAGGCCCCACGACCGACCAAAAAAAAAAAAAACAGAGGTCAGACCAAGAACCAGGGAAAAACTGAAATCATTTCCTCTAAAATAAGAACAAGAAAATGTTCATTTTCTCCACTCTTATTTGACACAGTGCTTTAATTCTTTGCCAGAATAAGAAGACAAGCAAAAGAAGCAAAAAGGAAACAATGAATGAAAGAGGAAGTCAAGCTAGGCCTATGGGCAGGCAGCCTTATTTATGGTCCCTGAAGACTACCAGATGATTAGTTATAGCAGAGTAATAGGATACAAAACCAACATACAAAAATCAGTAGTCTTTCTATTTCCCAATAATGAGAGAAACCTGAAAAGCACTTAAAATAACCTTAAAAACAAACAAACAAATAATGAGAGAGAGACTTGGTAGTAAACCTAACCAGAGATGAAAGACTTCACACTGAAAACTACAAAGCACCAAAGAAAGAAATTGAAGAAGACACCAGAAGATGGAAAACCTATGTTCATAGGTCAACAGAATTATTACAGTGAAAATGGCTATACTTACAAAAAGCAATCTACAGACTCACTGTAATGCCCATCAAAATTCCAGTGCCATTCTTCTAGAAAAAGATCCTGAATTTCATATGGGAGAACAAAATAAACCTAATAGCCAAATGAATCCTGAGCCAAAGAGCAATGTGGGAGGTCACACAATACCAGATTTCAAATTATAGTTTAAAGCAGAGTACTGAAGACAGGATACTGGCACAAAAACAGATACATGGTCTAATAGAATAGAATAAAGGGCCCGTGAATAACTCACACAACTCCAGCCATCTGATTTTCTATCAAGATGCCAAAATCCTACATTGGAGAAAAGACAACTTCTTCAACAAAGAGTGTTCAGAAACTGGACATCCATGAGAAGAAGACTGTGCCAGACCCTTTACCTCACCATGTACAGAGGTCAATTCAAAAGGGATCAAAAGTCTTTTCTTGTCTTTTTTCTTTTTTTGGTCTGGGACCAGGACTTGAACTTGGCACCTAATACTGCCACTCGTTGGCTGGTTGGTGCTCTGTCCACTGATTTATGCCCCCAGTCCCTCAGAAGCTTTCATGTCAAAACAGAAATGGAGAAATTACTAGGGAAAAACACTTCAAGACATAGGCATAGGCAGCTATTTTTGAGTAAGATACTACTTGCCGCCCAAATCAGAGCAAGAAGGCACGAATGGAACTGCATCCAAGTAAAAGCCTTCTGCAGGTCCCCGGGAACAATATAATAATCAGGAGTCAACCTGAAGAAGAGGAGAAAAACGTTCACAAGCTATTCACCAGACAAAGGATTAATATCCAGCATGTACAGAGAGTTCAAAAAATTAAAACACCAAAGCTCCCAAATAATCCCATTAAATAAATGAACAAACAGATCAAACAATTCTCAAAAAGAGAAACACAACCAAATAAATACATGAAGATTTGAAGTGTTCATCATTCTTCGCCATAAAAGAAATGCAAATCAAAATGATACTGAGATTCTATCCTGCCCCGTTCTGAATTTCTATCAGTAAGAAAAGAAGCAGCAAATGACAGGAAAAAAATGGAGAGTGGAAGGGAAGAGAGTTGGTGGGGAGGTAAGTTAGTGCGATCACTATAGAAATCAACTGAAAAAAAAGAAGTATCTTATGAATCTAGCACTGCCTCACTTGTTCACAAATCTGAAGGAGTAAAAGTCAACAAACAATACAGATACCTGCACACCTATGCCTAATAAGAGCACCATTCACAGTAACCCAGCCACGGGTCAGCCTAGGAGCCCATCAGCAGATAAATGGATAAATAAAAGGTGATATGTACACATAATGGTGCATCATCCAGCCAAAAAGAAGGAAGAATTTGTATCATTCACAGGAACGTTACAAGGACACTGAAGAGCAATGTCGGGTATGGATGTGTGTGAGGAACTCCCCCCGCTGCGCACGGAAGGGCGGTATGCTCTCCCTTCACAGCGTTTCTCCTGGGAATGCACAGTGGGTTTGACCCAATTCGCCACATTCACCAGCGGAAGAGGAAATGTCCTACAGTCATTTCAACGGAGGAGAGAAAAGTACTAGGCAAATTTCAACTCTCCACCAACTCTGAACAGAAAGGTAAAGGGCATCTTCAAAAGTCACAGCCAGCATCACCCATCAGTGTTGAAAGACCTGACCCCTGAGAACACACGGAAGGAAGGTCAGGTTCCCCCAACACAGAGGAGAGTGTTCTAGAAAGGGCAAGAACGCATCAGGAAGAAAGAGGTGAGAACAGAGCAAAGGAAGAAAAATCATTCATTGGTAGCTAACATAGTGGTCCTCACAGAAAGCGCTAGGATCCATTCAAGTCCACAAAAAAAGGGCCTAGAATGCTACATGCGTTCAGTAAAGGTACAGGAGTAAATCTCTCTCTCTCTCTCCACACATATATATGTACACACACATATCTATCTGTATTTCTATACATTAACCATGAACATTTGCAGAACAGATCTCACAAGTCAGCCTGGCTCTCGAGGTCACATGGCTGTGTCTGAAGGGGTGGAAGGTGAAAGCAAGCCAGTTGTCCATCAGTGGATGAATGACCATCACAGCGTGGCCCGTGCGTGCAAAGTACATAGGTCAGCCTTCCAAAAGGACATTTTCACATGTACTTCCACTTGGATGAGCCTTGAAAAATGACACGCTCAGTGAAATATGTAACTCTTCACAGGACCAGCATGGCTGGAATCCCACCTTGTGGAGAACACTCACGCTCACAGGGACAGAGGGGCGGGGGCTCAGGGGATGGGAGCTAAGGGCAAAACCTTGAAATGGGCACTGAAGGCAGCTCCAACTAGACAGGACGGGGAGGACTTCCACGATGGGCCGCGGTGCTGGACCCCGAACCACAGGAACGTGCGCACCGCCGTGGGAGTGGACGCACGCAGGGGCTGGGACGGTGGCAGTCATGTGTGCATTTCACCACAACTTTACAAGATCAACAATAAATCAAGTCTGAAGGGAAACTCCAGAGCGGAAAAGCACAACGTTAAACAAAGTATTTACTTAAATATATAAATAACGATGGTGACAACAGGAAAGGCTGTTGGTCCTGAAGACAAATAGCATGAGACTGAGGACAAAGCCTTGGAGACTAGTGAGATGATTCCAATCTGCTTACACACACACACACACACACACTCGCACACTCACACACACACACACACACTCACACACTCACACACATACACACACTCACACTGACACACTGACACATTCACACACACTCACATACACTGACACACTGACACATACACTGACACACACTCACACACTTATACACACAAATACACATACACACACACACACACTCAGAGGGAGAGAATGGAACAGAAAAACACATCTGAAGAATAATGTCGCTGAGAGTTTGGTGAAAAATACCAATGCTCGAAACCCAAAGGATGATCTGCAAAAGCAAAGTGATATAAATGGAAAGGGAGGTCCAGGGGGGAAATCACAGTCACATTGCTGAGCAGCCAAGATAAAGAAAACAGCAGCATCTGGAGATAGAACACGCGTCGCCGTCAGGGGACAGCGGTACAAATGACATGCTCTCCTCGGGATGGAGGAAGATCAGGAAATAAGGGAGCAGCAAGAGGCTAAAAGAGCAACATTGGCGGATGTTAAAACCGATGGTGACACAGAGGCCCAGAGGCCCGGTTACGAGCGGCTTTCTGCCAGCTCTTCTGCTTGGAGGAATAAAAACCAGAGCAAAAGGAAGATGTCAAAAACAACTCTACTTTTAATTTCCTTCAATGACGATTGACCGCTTCACCCCAAACAGTAATGTCGTTTGGGGCGTGTGACACGCAGCCCAGCAGCCTGGAGGCCAGTGTGGGCAGGGACTAGGGAAGGGTGCAGCTGGATCCTGACACGCTTCATGCCAAGAGGCATACCTGCCTTCATCACCCTGGCCTGGCTGAGCTCCAGGCAGTGCTGGACTCGGTGTTCCCACCCCAACAGCCATGGTTGGAAACTTTTTCCAGGCACAAAAAGAAGACAAAGGAAAACAAAAAAAGCTACATAAGAACACGTCAACGTCTAAGCACACACCTGTCCCAGACGGGAGGTCACTGTGAGCTGGGATGCAGACACATTCCCCCTTGGGCCTGGCTGTCCCCAAGAAACTCGGTGGAGAGACAGCTGAGCGACCCCGGGACTCCTGGAGCAGCCGTGTCAGGGGGAAAGGTGGACTCAGAGCAGGGACAAAAGGGGGCAGGGCCCCCGGGGGACCCAGTCATCCCAAATATGTATGTACCCCCAAAACAGAGCTTCAAAATCCATGAAGAAAATGCCTGCCTGCCAGAGTTCAAAGGAGAAATTGATCAGTCTACGATTGGAGCCACCAACAGCTTTTTCTCAATAATTGATAAAACAGCTAACATAAAGTCAGAAAAGACGTAGAGCCCTCTTCCAACGCTGTCAGCACCTGGCCCGCGCATGGCTGTGCCAGCCTAAGTCGACCTTTATCCCAACAGCTCCCAGTGTGGCCATGACACAACGGTCAATAAACCGAAAAGAATAAAATGGTACGAACAGTAGTCTCTAACCACAGCGGACCTAAATTAGAAATTACAAGTCGTGATAGATGGAAATCCCCCAAAGAGGCAGACACTGAAGAGAAATCTTTTTTTAAATAACCCATGGGTTGAAGAAGAAATTACAAGAGGAAGGATAAAATATTTGAACTGAATAAAAAATTTTAAAATGACTTAAAATTTGCCACTAAAGCCTAGAAGTAAACACAGAGCATTAAGTGCTTGTATTAGAAAAGTAGGGGGAAAAAAACCCTCCAAGTCAGTAGCCTAAACTTTCACCTTTTAAGAATAGGAAAAGAAGATTAAATTAAAACCCAAAGTACAAGAGCAAACACAGAAAACAACATAGAAATATCTCTAAAAGCAAGAGCTAATTTCTTGGCAGTTTTAATAAAATTGATAAGCCTTAATCAAACTGATCAAAGAGATAAAAAAAGATTATGAATTTCTACAAGCAGAAGTCCAGAGGGCTGATCACAGCAAATCGTGCACACGTGAATGGGGTGGTTGAACCTAGCCCCAGAGTCTCACACTTGTAATCCCATCAGAAGGCTGGGACTTGGAGGATTGAGGTTTGAAGCCAGTCTGCACAGAAAAGTCCACAAAACTCCATCTCCAGTCAGCCAGCATAAAGCTGGCCCGGGAAATGTGGCTTAAGTTGTAGAGTACCAGCCTAACAGGTGCAAGATCCTGAGTTAAAACCCTAGTACTGGGGCTGGGGCGGTGGCTCAGTGGTAGAGTGCTTGCCTTGCATGCATGAGGCCCTGGGTTCGATTCCCCAGCACCACATAAGCAAAAAGAAAAAAGCCAGAAGTGGCACTGTGGCTCAAGTGGTAGAGCGCTAGCCTTGAGCTAAAAGAGCT
Source organism: Dipodomys ordii (assembly GCF_000151885.1). Classification (NCBI taxonomy): domain Eukaryota; kingdom Metazoa; phylum Chordata; class Mammalia; order Rodentia; family Heteromyidae; genus Dipodomys; species Dipodomys ordii. Next base: position 1,334,460 of record NW_012267291.1, on the reverse strand, counting down.
GAGGGACAGCGCCCAGTCCCAGAGTTCAGGCCCCACGACCGGACCCCCCCAAAAAACCCCCAAAAAAACCCTAGTACTGCCAAACAAACCAAACAAAACAAAATAACAAAAAACAAAGATAGTGAGGCAATAATATGAACACATGTCAAGAAATGCACCCACTGATATAAAATAGACAAATTTCTTAGAAGACATAGGATGCATATTTCTCATTCAAGATGATATGTATGTTTGGATACCCAAGTAAATATAAATGTATTTCATAGAAGTTGAAATTGAATTTCAGACAAAGATAACTCCAGACTCGGAGAGCTTTGGCAGTGAATTATTATCAAACACTTAACAAGGAACTAATACTAATTTCATGCAAACTCACACAGGAAGTGAAAGCAGAGCGTGTACTTCTAGGTTCATGGTATGAAGCCTGTACTACCCTGAGACCAAAACCAGATCAATACATTACAGCAACACTACAGAGTAAAATTCCTTAGAACACAGGTGCAAAATAACCAACAAAATACTTACAAATTACCCCAAACCTTAAACATTATATAAACACAAATAGAACATATATGTGAACATGTGTTTGAAAATGTGTGCACATGTGCATATATATATATATAATTATATATATATATAATTAAAATAATATCTAACAATCAACTGCAATTTTTCTGGGTAATTTCAGGTCAGTGCAATGGTAGAAAATCTGTCAAATTGGAATTGATACTTATAGCCATGTGATTTTCTTAATATGTACTGGAAAAGACTGACAAAATTCAGCACCCTCTTACAATTAAAACACCCTCAGAAAACTAGGAATGGAAAGGAACTTCCTTAATCTAGGAATGTGCATGTCTAAATCATCTTCTGCTAACACTACATAGTAGATGCAATGCTTTCTTGTACAGTTGATGAACAATCTTTTGAGCAAGTTCTCTCTCTCCAGTCTTTTTCAACACAGTCCCAGAACTTCTAGCCACTGTAGCAAAACAAGAGAAAGAAATAAAAGACATAGCATTAAATTAACAAAATATGAAACCTAGGCCAGATCTGTATGGTAAAACTTATCAAAGGTAGGGGCTGGGAAGGTGGCTCAGTGGTAGAGCGCTTGCATTGCATGCCTGAGGCCCTGGGTTCGATTCCTCAGCACCACATAAGAAAAAAGAAAAAAGCCGGAAGTGGCGCTGTGGCTCAAGTGGTAGAGCGCTAGCCTTGAGCTGAGGGCTGAGGGACAGCGCCCAGGCCCAGAGTTCAGGCCCCACAACCAGACCCCCCCAAAAAAAATTATCAAAGGTAGAGGAAAGAAACTGAAGATATAACTAAAAGGTGAAACACACCATATTCATGGATATAATAAAGTTGTCCACGGACCCCCATATTGGTCTCTAGGGTTATCTTATTTCATTTATTTTTTTTTAGTTTGGAAGTTCCAGGCAGCCGCAGAACATGCTGCTTCAGATGCACCCTGACTTTGTCTAGATCTCAGGGAACAGCCTCACATTTTTGTAGTTTTCTACCCCTCTCCCCTCCACCCTGTGTTTGTGCCTACATTTTAAAAATATATGTTGAGTCATGCATGTTGTTTTTTAAGGTTTTAGAATTTTTTTCTTTTGCAGGATAGTGGAGGGAAAAAAGACCCTCTGCTTGAGATTGTGCTGCTGCTGCTGTTGTTACTGCCGCTGCTGCTGCCTCCTGCTCCTCTTCTTCTTCCTCTTCTTCTTTTCTTCTTATTCTTCTTTCATATTTTATATTACAGGTAAGCCTGATAGCTTTTAAAAATGTGAAGGTGCCGTTAGTGGATGAATACATATGGAGCATTATTCACTATTTACAAAGGAAGGAAATAATATCATATGTGACTATGAGGATGAATCTTTCCCTTTTTTGATGATATATGTATGAAAAATACAGGAAATCAAGAAAATGGCAGGAAACATGACACATCTCTCTATAATAACTCTAGACACTAATAGACTCAATTCCCCAATCAAAAGAAGAACAGCAAATTGCATCAAAAAAACAAGATCCATCCAATGTTTGCCTTCTGTTTTGGGTTATTTTTGAATTGATTAAAGCTTCCACTGATTATGATATATGGCTTTTAATATATTACCTGTATGTCACATTTTTAAATAAATGAAAGATGTTACTCTCTGATCTTAGATAAAAGAATTCAGAAATTGCACAAAATAATGTATCTTTAAACGTAAAGAACTACATGAATTATATAGAATTCAGAAACCGAAATAGCTATTCCCTTTATTGATATGTTGATTATGTGATGAATGTTATATTCAAGGTCGAGAAGCAATGAGTATGAATAAAATTTCATACACACATCATCAAAAATAGGGTTTTAAAATGATTATTTATTTTCTTGACGTCAGGGTTGAATGCAGAGCACTGGGCACACGAACCTTGCTCTACCTCTGAGCTCTGCCCCTCCCTTGGTTGATAGGTTTAATTCCCATAGAAATCCCAGTAACTTTCTATACACATAGGCAAGCTTATTCTAAAATGTAAATGAAAAGATACCAGACATTTAAAAAAAAAAAGCTAAAGCAATCAAGAAAAAATAAAAAATAAAGTGGGAAGAGTCCTCTGTCAGATGGCAAAGTTGACATCACAGCCACAGTAACCAAGACCAGGAAGTACAGGAGAAGGACAAATGCGAAACAGACCCCCAGAGACCCCAGAAATAGTTCTATGCAAATATGCCCACAACGGATCCTTCACCAAACCAAGAAAGTGCTCAAAGTGCTCAACTATAACCTCTTCAACAAATGGAGCTGGAACAACTGAATATCTGGGGGAAGAAAACATCTACTCAAATCCTGGTCTTATTTTAAACACACACACACACACACACACACACACACACACCTCAAAATATAGACTTAACATGAAAGGAAAAGCTAAATATCTTTTAGAAAAATACACAGGAAAAAATATTCATGATCTAGGGCTGGGCAGAAGTCATAGACTTAACAACAAAATCATATTCCAGCTAAGAAAAATTGGTAAGTTGAGACTTATTAAAACTTAAAAATCCTTACTCTGGAAAAGATGCTCTTAAAAGTGAAGTTAGTCACTAGTGGCTCATACCAGTCACCCTAGCAGTCGGCAAGTGGAAGTCAGAACTGCAGTGTGGGCCTGCCCAGGAAGAGTAAGACTCCAAATCAGTAGAAGCTGCTGTTATATTGGTGTGCACTTATCATCTCAGCATCAATGCAAAGCTTAAAATAGGAGCATTACAGTCCAGACTCTATCTGAAAGATAACCACCCATACCCAAGTTATGGCTCATCAGCAGAGTGCTGCCCAGCAAGCATCGGACCCTGAGTTCAGACCCAGGTACTGCAAAGAAAAAAGGAAGAAAGAAGGAAGGAAGGAAGGAAGGAAGGAAGGAAGGAAATACAAAGACATACCACTGATAGTTGAGAAAATATTTGCCAGTTACACTCAACAAGACTAGTATCTAGACTCAATCCATAATAGAAATTTTTAACTGTAAAAAATAGCCCAATCCCTTAGACTATGGGCAAAAGATATAAACAGATGCTTCACTGAAGAATATATACAGACAGCAAGAAAGACCATGGAGAGTTTTGCCGAATATTAGCTTTTACTACTGGAAGTTCCTTTCTGTAATCCTAGCTACTCAAGAGGCTAAGATCTAAGGATTGCTGTTTGAAGCCAACCTGCCCAGGAAACTCTGCTAGACCCTAATCTCCAGTTGCCCAGCAAAAAGCCAGAAGTGGAACTGTGGCTCAAGTACTAGAACCCTAGTCTTAAGCAAAAAGGTTCAGGAATTGTGCCGAGGCTCTGAATTCAAATCTCAGGATTGGCAAACAACACACCACACCACACACACACACACACATACCACACCACATACCACATACACCACACACACACACCACACACACATACCACACCATACACCATACACACACCACACACACTACACACCACACCACTCACACACCATACCACACACACCACATACCACACATCACACACACACCACACACACCACACACGCCACATCACACACACATACCACACCACACACCATACCACGCACCACACACACCACATACCACATACCCACACACCACATCACACACACACATACCACACCACATACCACATACACCATACACACACACACCATGCACCACATAAACCACACACCACACACATACACCACACACACACAGATTCACTATATACCCATGATTAATTTTTTCTTTAAATAAAGTAGTGAGAACACTAAATTACTGGCGAGAATGTAGAGAAACTGGATCACTCACGCATTGATGGTGAGAATGGAAAATGTAAAACCACCCCAGAAAATGAGTTGGTAGATTCTTTTTGGTCATGGAGCTTAAACTCTGAGCTTGGGCGCTGTCCCTCAGCTCTTCAGTTCAAGGCTAGCGTTCTACCACTTGAACCACAACTGAGTGGTTTTATTGGAGGTAAGAGTCTCACGGACTTTCCTGCCTGGGCTGACTTTGAACTGCGATCCTCAGATCTCAGCCTGCTGAGTAGCTAGGATGACAGGTGTGAATCACTGACACTCAGCCTGGTAGATTCTTATAAAGTGAAACATGCACATTCTTATAAAGCTGAACATTGCACATTCCCCAAGAGGAAAGGAACATGTTCACACACACATGAAATCCTGTACACTGACATTCATAGCTCTATTCCTCTTCCTCCTTCCTACCCATTCTCTTCCTTTTGATTAGCATATATGAATTACATAAAATAATGTTCGTTTGTGCATGAATATACTGTATTTTAGTCATATTCACTCACCATCACTCTCTCTTGTTCCTCTCCCACTGGTCCCCTTCCTCTTCTAATTTCATGTCTTTTTTTAAAAAAATAAGAAATCTGCATATGTGAGAAAAGACACAATATTGATCTTTCTGAGTTTGGGTTATTTGACTTACCATGAGGACCTGTAGTTCCATCCATTTTCCTGCAAATGAAACCTGGAATTCTTTTTGGTTGAATAATACTCCACCATGTAGAGACCCTGTTTCCTTCATCCACTCATCTGTTGCTGGGCACCGAGGCTGATTCCGTTGCTTGGCTCTTGTGGATCGGGGCACAGTGAGGGTGTGGGGGGTCTCTGTTGTGTATGACTTCCTTCTTCTGGGTTTGTCCTCAGACATGTCTATCTGGAGTAAAAGGTAGTTCTGTTCTGATTTGTTTGAGGAGCCTCCATACCAGCTTCTGTAGTGGCTGCACCCATTTTCCTCCTCACCAGCAGCCCGCAGGCCTCCTTGCCCCGCGTCCTGGCCAGCGTGTGTTGCTGTCTTGTTTTCTTGGTGATTGCCATTCTGATTGTGGTGAGATGAAACCCCGCTGTTGTTGTTGTCTTGCTTGGTGTTTTGCTGGTGCTGGGGTTTGAACTCAGGGCTCTGCGCTTGCTTGTCAGAGCTGCTCGCACTTGAGCAGTCCCACCTCAGGGCAGCTTTGCTCTGCACTCCATGATGGCCAAGGACATTTCATTTCATCTCTGTGTTGGCCATTTACAGTTCTTAAGAGAATTATCTGTGCAGTTCATTTACCTATCTTTGGATTCTTTTTTGGCATTTAATCATTGAATTATTTATGTATTCTGGAATCCTATGTTGGAAGAATGATGTAGGCTCTCTCTTCTCTTAATAATTATGTCTTTTGGTGTGCAGAAGCTTCGATTATTGAGCGTGCGCGCGCGCGCGCGTGTGTGTGTGTGTGTGTGCGTGTGTGTGTTGGTCCTGGGGCTTGAACTCAGAGCCTGGGTGCTAAGAGAGCCAGAGCTTCTTTTGCTCAAGGTTAGTGCCCTACCAGAAACTTTAAAGTATGATGCAATCCTATTCATCAATTCTTGCTTGTATTTCCTGGGCATGTAGAGTCCTATTCAGATAATTGTTGCCCACGACTGCATCTTGAAGTATTTCCCCTGTTTTCCTCTAATAGTTTCAAAGTTCAGGTCTTAAATTCAGGACTTTGATCTATTTCAAATTGGTATTTGTGCAGAAGGAGAGATAGGGATCTAGTGTTATTCTTCTTCATGCGTGTGCCATCTTTTCCTAATAACACTTATTGAAGAAGCTATCTTTTCTGCAACGTATTTTTTTTAGCACTTTGCCAAGAACCAGATGGCTGGAGCTGTGTGGATTTATTGATGGTCATCTATTCTAGCCCATTGTCTATGTGTCTGTTTTCTTGCCAGTAGCATGCTGGCACAAAAGTTTAATTTGAAACCAGACGTTGTGATACCTCCAATGAGCAATTGTGATGGCTCCTTCTGCCCAGAATTCCTTTGGCTATTTGGGGTATATGCTTCCATGTGAATTTTAGGATTGCTTTCTATTTCTATGAAGAATGTCATTGGAATTTTTGATGGGGTTGCGTTGGATCTGCAGATTGCATTTGGTAATACAGCCACTTCCACAGTATTAATTCTGCTGGTCTAGGAACGTGGAAGGCCCTCCATGAACATGAGCAAAATTGTCTTCTTCAATTTATTTCTTCAGTGCTTTATGGTTTTTATTGTAGAGCTCTGTCACCTCATTGGTTAGATTTATTCCTAGGTATTTGTGTGTTGTTGTTTTTTTTCTTGAGGCTATTGTGAATGGGGTTGCTTTCCTGGTTATTTTCTATTCTTTGTCATTGGTATATATAAAAAAGCTTCTAATTTTTATATGTTGATTTTATATCCAGTTACTTTGCCCAAAGTGTTTATTAGATACCAGAATTTTCTGATGGAGTCCTCGGGGTGGTTTAAGTAGAGGATCGTATTATCTGTAAATAGGGTAATTTGACGTCTTCCCTTTTACTTCTTCTCTTGCATTCTTGGTCTGGCAAGAAATTCCAGCACTGCAAAAGAGTGCCCTTCTCCCATCCTGATTTTAGAGGAAATGCTTTCTGTTTTTCCCTATTCAGTTTAATGTTGGCTAGAGGTCAGCCGTGTATGACCTTTCCTATGTTGAGGAATGCTCTTCCATTCTGAGTTTCTTCACAGCTTTGATAATTAATAATTGTTGAACTATATTTTTTAAAAACCTTTAGATGATTATATAGTCTTTGTCCATAATCCTATTAGTGAGCTGGGATGTAGCTCAGTGGCAAAATGTTTGCCTCGCAAGTACAATGTCCTGGGTTCAATCTCCAGTACAAAATAAAAAATAAAAGAACATAACTCTATTTGTGTGCTGTCTCATATTTAGTTTATTCACTTGTGTAGCTTGAATTAGCCTTGTATCCTTTATTATGGCCAGTTTGCACGTGTTTTATTGAGGATATTTGCACCCACGCTCTTAAAGGAAATTGGTCTACTATTTTCCTTTTGTTGCCATTATATGCTTATCTGACTTTGGTATCCGTGTCATGCTGGCTTTGTAGAATGAGTTTGGGAGAGCTCCTTTTCTTTATTTTTCTATGGATAAGTTTGGGGTATACTAGCTTTAGTTCTTTAAAGACCTGGCAGAATTTAGCAATGAATTTGCTTAGGGCTTTGGGGGGTAGCTTTTTATTACTACTTCAATCTCATTGATCATTTTTGGATGTTTAAATTGATTGCATCATTTTTTTTTGGTTTGTCATATGTTTCTAGAAATGTCATTTCTTCCAGGTTTTCCAATTAATTGGAATGTAACTTTTCAAATATTTCCTGACGATCTTCTGACTTCAGTGGTTTCAATTGTCAAATCCCTTTTTCAATGATAATTTTACTAATTTGCATCCTCCCTTTCTTCTGGGTAGTTTAGCCAGGAGTTTGTGCATCTAGTTTATCTTTTAAAGACCCAATTCAGTTTCACTGTTCCATTTGTATTGTTCTTTCAGTTTCTGCTTTGTAATATCAGCTCTGATCTTTGTTATTCTGTTTCCATCTGCCGATTTGGGGTTTGGCTTGTTCTTGCATTTTAAAGACTAGGAGGTGCATTATTGGTTATTTATATTTAGCTTATTATTGTTGTTTTGGGTGCTGGGGTTTCAACTGAGGGCCTTGTGCTTGCTAGGCAGGTGATCTACCACTAAACAATACTTTTTGGGTGGGTATTTTGAGATACAGCCTTGTTTTCTGCTTAGGCATATAACTCAACACCTATCTATCTATTCAGCCTTTTTCTTGTAGCTGATAGAGTTGTGCCACCACACCTATCTCTTTCTATTGAAGTGGAGTCTCAGGAACTTTTCTACCAGGGCTACCCTGGACCTGTGATTATGTCGATCTGGGCCTTCTGTACAATCGGGATAACAAGTGCATAGAACCGAGGGCAAAATGAATTTTCTCTTGCTTCCTTTAATGACTTGTTGATTATTCCCAAGCTCATTGTTCAATCTTCATGTGTTTGTAGAGTGCATTTGGTTCCTCTTATTATTGATTTCTAATTTTATTACATTATAATCTGATAAGATACAAGAAAGCATCCTAACATTCTGTATTTTCTAAGACTTGCTTTATGGTGTGAGACGTGATCTGTCTTGAGGAAGTCACTATTGAGAAGAATGTCTGTTGTGTGGCTGCTGAATGGAACATTCTGTAGGTGTTTGCTTATTTATATTTTGGTCTGTCTATTGACAGTGAGTTGCTAGTCGCCCATTTTTATTGAATCTCAATCTATCTGGCTCTCTGTCTTAGCATGACATTGATCAAGATACATTGTACCTATAAACTGACATGTTGAATTGAAACCTCTTTGTACAACTACTTAGATATAATTAAAAGCCAACCTATGCCACATGTCATGTCAACAAAATAAATGGGCAGAACAATGTGTGAAGTGTCTGATTTCATGACCCTCTCGTGACTTCACAGTGCCCATGCATGCTTGAGACCCCGCAACCGGAAGCCATGCCTTCAGTCTCTTCAGGAACATTTACCAAGGTATGAGTCAGCACCATTTATTGGAGCATGTTCTTCTAAGATTGGGACCAGAATGGCAGTGTCTGCACTCACCACCCCTGTTTAACATGGCACCAAAAACCTACCCCGTGCAATAAGGCAAGAAAAGGAAGAGACAGACAGATCGAAAAGAAAGAATAAACTTCCTTATAGTTACAGGTGCTCTGATTACTTACATTAAAATATTTAAAGATTACACAAGAATAACTCCTCTGGAACTTCTGCACAAACCAGCAAGATCATTTCATACAAAGGGAATGCACAAAATGAATTGCACGTTTATTCTAGCAGGAAATTGTTGGAAACAAAATTTTAAAATGACTCCATTTGTAATACCATCAAAAACAATAAACACTTAGAAACAACTTTAAAAATGTGTGAGATTGGTAGGTAAGAAAGCAGAACACACTGCTAAGAGAAGATAAAGACCTCCAGGCTAGGGCTGGGAAGGTGGCTCAGTGGTATAGCACTTGCCTTGCATGCCTGAGGCCCTGGGTTCGATTCCTCAGCACCACATAAGCAAAAAGAAAAAAGCCAGAAGTGGCGCTGTGGCTCAAGTGGTAGAGCGCTAGCCTTGAGCTGAAGAGCTGAGGGACAGTGCTCAGGCCCAGAGGTCAGGCTCCACGATTTTGGAGACTCTCCTTGGCTACAAAGTCTCTCCAGACTGAACTGTAGATAGTCAAGGGTTTAACACAATTCCAACCCACATATGGACAGGAACTTTTGTAGATTTGACATTTTGTAGCTTTTACATTATAAGTGGAAATGCAGAGTACTTAGAATAACCAAAACAATTTAGAAAATAAAGTTCTGAGGAGGAGAACTCATAGATTTCACTGTGTTTGCGAAGCCCTGGTAACTAGCCAGCTTTGGCACTAACGGGAGCACAGACAAATAGATAAACGGATTCTGCAGGGGATCCAGAGGTAGATGTCTGCGTATTCAGTCCGCTGATTCTGTGTAAAGGCATTAAGTAAGGTGATGAAGAAAGGAACATCTCTGTAGTAAATGAACTGTAAAAAGCAGGAAATATAATTTTAAAATGTACCTCAACGCTGCCTTCACTTCATACATAAAATCTAGTTCAAGAGATAGATCATAGGCCTAACAAAGTCAAGAACGATGAAGCCTCTTGCAGGTTACATAGAATTATTGTCATAGACTTGATGTAGATAGGCAAATATTCTTTAGAGAGGAAAAGAATAATTACTCTCAAACAAATATTGGCACATATTGCCAAAAGAAAACCCACAACTGAGCATAGGAGCAAATATTGGGAAATTAGAGTCCATCAAGGTAAAAAAAAAAAACAAAACACTTGTACTTAGTGAAAATCAGCACTAACAACAGGATGGCAAGACATGGCAGTGCACTCCTGTGACCCTAGCATTTGAGAGACAGAGGTTTAGAGAGGAGCCCTGTAAAAAGAAAAATTAAACAAAAACAAACTGAAAAGCTCCCCCCCCCAATAAAACAGCTAAGGGAGTGTATCAAGGCCCAAGCAGTAGAATACTTGCTTTGCCAAAGCATGAGGTCCTAGGCTTAATCCTGAGTACTCAAAAAAAAAAAAAAGAAAAAGGAAAAAGAGGAACACTATTAAGAAGGAGGAGGAAAGAGAGAGAGGAGAGGAGAGAGAGAGAGAGAAGGGAGAAGAAGAGAGGAGGAAGGGAGAGGAGGGGAGGGGAAGGAGGAAGGGAAGGAGAAAAAGCATGGCACAGGTTGAAAGTATTTTCAGAGCAAGTACTTGACAAAACATTACAGGGAGCATTTAAAGAATTCTTATGATGCAATAATTAAAAAATGATGAGTAAGTAATAGAAGGGAATTTGAATAGATGCTCTGCAAATGAAGCTATGCCCATGGAGCCTAAGTCCATTTCAGGCTGTGTGGTGTCGCTTGTCATCTGTGTGAACTGTGAGGAGGACCGGACGCCCCGTGGCGCTCATCTGGATGGTTAAAGACCACCAACGCCCGTCGCTGTCCAGGAGGCAGAGCCACTGTGCCGAACGCAAACTGGCTCAGCCACCTGCAAGAAGACATTTCCTAGAAAGTTAAGCATACAACCAGCCCACCATGAAACAATTCTAGTCCTAGCTGTTTATTCAAGAGAAGAAAGAACAGCTGTGCCCCAAACAGGCAGGACCTAAATGTTTGTTATAAAAAGAGAGAATGAATAGATTGTTTTATATATTCCTATAATGAGATGCAATACAAATAGAAAAAGAATAGACGAGGAATTCCTGCAACACTGTCAGTGAGTGTTGAAGGCCCTGTGCTGCACAAGTGAGCTCGCATCTATGATATTATGTTTTTAACATAATACAGGATTTTTAACACAATTCCTGATCCTGGAGTCCAATGGATGGGAGGTTTGATCTGTGGTGATCAAAATGATTACAGTCCAGTCTAATGGGCAGAGACTAGAAGAGAAACAGGGAACTTTCTGGGAATAGGGACCCTATCAGTCTGGATTAGAGTGGTGGCTACATGGTTATCTGCATTATTCAAAACATAAAATTTAACACCTATCTGTAAATTTCACATGGAAATTTTACTTCAATAAAAAAGTTATCAGGCTACATGTACTGTTGCTCGCCTTCATTAACATCATTACAGTCCCAGCCTCTCCATTAAAGCTCCAATTTGCTCCTCAAAAGAAAAAAGAAGACCTACGACAACATACAAAACAAATCATAAAGCAAAGAGATAATAAACAAGAAGTCTATTAACATAATGTCAAAATATTTTGGGGCGGGGAGAAGAAACATTGTTTATACCTCTAGGAAGTCCATTTTTAAAATATGTTCTTCCTAACTACATAATTGGAAATAAACAAATGCTATTCATTTTATTCTGGTATTCTGTCTCTCAGAACAAGGCAAAACAAAACAGAGTGACTGATTAAAAACCAGACAAGCTCAACCTGTACTGTTCAAAGTCAGGACAGCATTTCACTGGGGAGCTGGGCAGTCACTGAGGGCCAGGACCTGGTGGGGGAGCAACATTTTGCTTCTTGGCATGGGTGGTGGTTACATACATGAGTGTTTGGTTTGTGGAAATCTGCCATCCTCTGTGGACTTACACAGACACACACGAGTGCATGTGTGTGCTATACTTTACTCAGTGGTTCTGTGGGGACATTTTCACAGAAGCCTGGAGCCGCTGGCTCAACTCTGTTATCCTAGCTACTCAAGAAGCTGAGATCTGGGGATCAGGGGTCAAAACCAAACCTGGGCAGAGAAGTCTGTGAGACTCATCTCCAGTGAACCACCAAAAAGCCAGAAGTAGAGCTGGGATTCAAGTGATACAGCACTAGCTTTGAACAGCTAAGAGATGGCACCTAGACCCCAAGTTCAAGCCCCAGTGCTTGTGGGGTATTCTTGGAGGCCCTGCAGTCAGCCCATGCGTGCGCACACGCGCGTGTACACACACACACACACACACACACACAAAGAAGGTCTCTGCAGTGAAGATTGTGCCATCTGGCTTCTTTCTCATAGAGTGGCCTGTTCTGGTTCTTCTTTCTGGAATCATCGGAGCCCTGGCCTAGGACTGCTCTGGCCTGTTCTGGTTCTTCTTTCTGGAATCATCGGAGCCCTGGCCTAGGACTGCTCTGGCAGGCCGTGCCATTGCTGTTGGCCCTGGCCGCATGCATCTGAAGTCTACTCTTTTCTCATCCTTCAACAAGACAAGGCTGAGGATGTTAAGTCTTAGGCTCCAGAGATTGCTTAGGAGGGGGTTGGGCAGCTACCCCCGCTCTGACAGTTGACAGGAAGCGTGTCCCCAGGTACCGGCTCAGAGCCACAGAGCTGAGCTGAACCAGAAAAGCTGCCGATTCTGGTCACACAGGAAAAGCCCCACTCAGGGCGGGGGGTGTGGGGGGCAGGGGGAAGGTGGTGTGGGCTTCACCTGACAATTGCCCAGGCCCTGCTCCTGCTCCTTCCCCCCACTGACCCCCATGCCCTAGGAGCCGACCTTGTCCCCCTCCCCAAGGCTGGTTCCCTGTCTTTGCTTCAGTGGCTCCGGCTCAAGGCCTGCTTCCAATGACTCTTGACTCCATAGCCCCTCCTTCCATCCCCCCCACCTTGCCCCAGAAAAGTGACCATTCATTTGCACCCAGGACCCTGACTGGCCTTATGTCTTGGACTATGGTTGGTTTGTGCGTGACCCATTTCCGCCATTGAGTTCTCAGCCCCAGGAAGGCTGGGCTGCCTTTGACGCGTCCCTGAGCCCAGGACAGGCGGACAGTGCCCCTCCCCACCGGAGCTGCCTCTGCTCCTCCCTCTCCCAGCCACAGAGCCGCTGGGTGCTGAGCATTTTGTGAACGGCCTGGGCTGCTTCCCTGGCCCCATGGGCTGCTAGGCGTCCCGGCTCATGGAGGACCAGGCCTTGGAACTTCTCGAAGAAGGTGAAGCCCTGGCTCAGAGGAGATGGCAGAGGTAGAGCCTCCAAGAACGCCCCACAGCCAACTCAATGCAGGCCTGTCCTTTGGACTGCAGCCCCAGCCCTATTTGTATCCAGCTTTCACCTTAATTAGTAGGAGCTTTTCAGAGAAGCAATAAAACAACGACATAGCAGCTTGGACAGGGCACAGAAGGCAAGAGCCATTTCAGTAATGGAGTTGGTGGAATTGCTCTTCTCAAAAGAGAGAGAGTGACCACTCTGTACTATTAAGAATGCCGAGGGCAATGCTAGCCTGTCGTCTGCTGGGTTATTAAGGATAACGGATAGCCACCCCGCCCCCAACACCAGAGGCAAATTGCAGTTCTACGAACCTAGGGTCCTGGGCAGCGGTTCCCAGGGAAGAAAGTGCTGAGCTCGGCAGTCGGGTTGGGTGTGGGAGGGTGGAAGGGTGCATGACTTCTTACAAAAAGACCTCCTTCCCAAAGCGGACAGCTCCTCCCCAGGGAACGCCAGGGTACCTGGCGCTAGTCTAGGGGCAGGGGAGGTGTGGAAGTTCCGGGCTGTGGCCCGGGAAGCCAGGGGTTCTGTGATGACAGGAAATGCTGTGCTAGGCCTCTGGTTTGGACTGCACCTCGGTGCTGGCTGGAAGGTCCTGGGAAAGATGCGTAGATGGTTTGATATACGACAATGCACACATTCATTTCTCCCAAATCTTCACTCCCAAGGAGCTCAGAGGAGAGCTATGCTGGAGTTCAGGGGCCAACATGCAGGTGTGTGGCAGATGCTTGTCTCCAGCCTTAAGTTTCTACCTCCATGAGGACTGGTTGGAAAGACCAATGTTGTAGCCCTAACTGAGCTATGAACCTACGGGTCCACCCAAGAGAAGGCAGGTACAGATTGGGAAGAGCATCGTGCGGTAGAGTGAGTACCAGATCCGGTCCTCACAGGCCACGCTGAGCACATTCTGCACTTCTGAGTCTCAGGTTCACCCTGTGACAAATGGGAATCATCAGCCCTGGCTGGCTGTCATAGGATGGCTCTGAAGGAGAAATGCTGCGGGTGTGAAGTAGCACAGGAATGAGAATGTGCAGGGGACAAGGCTGATTATCTTCAATCAGGTGACCCTGTGGTTGGGCAAGAGAAGAGGTGGATGGGTAGACAAATGGGAAAATGTGTGTGAGTGGATGGTAGATACAGGCATGGCCACTCATGAATGCATGAATACCTGCATGGGTAAATGGATGGGATGGGATGGGTAGGTGTATGGGTGGATGGATGGGTGGTTAGATGGATGGATGGAAGGGTGTGTGGATTGATGGATGGATGGGTAGGTGGATGGGTGGGTAGATAGATGGAAGGGTGGGAGGATGGATGGATGGATGGATGGATGGATGAATAGTTGGATGGATGGGTAGATGGGTTAATAGTTGGATGGGTAGGTGGATAGTTGGATGGATGGATGTATGGACGGATGGATGGACAGATGAATAGGTGGATGGATGGGTTGAAGGATGTATTGATGGATGGGTGGGTAGATGGATGGATGGATGGGTAGATGGGTTAATAGTTGGATGGGTAGGTGGATAGTTGGATGGATGGATGTATGGACGGATGGATGGACAGATGAATAGGTGGATGGATGGGTTGAAGGATGCATTGATGGATGGGTGGGTAGATGGATGGATGGATGGATGGATGGAAGGATGGTAGGTGGGTGGCTGGCTAGATGGGTGGATGGGTGGATGAGTGACAGAGGAAGTCCAGGTGTATGGATCCATACACATGGATGGGTAGATGGGTAGAAAAGTGGATGAGTGGATGAAGGAAGGAAGGAAAGTGGTAGGACAAAGATCTCTTAAAGAAAGCAAAAGGGAAGAATGCAAGAAGAGAAGCATGAAGAGATAGAAGAAAGCTTGGTTGTGGTGATGCAAAGTTAATAGAGGAAGTTTAGACAGACAGATGAGTGGCCAAAGTCTGAACTAAAAAGTGCTTGGGCAAAAGCAAGGGCAGATAAGATGTGTGATCTCCCTCAGTCCTGCACAGAAGGTCAGAGGCTGGGGTTGTCTCCTCGTGAGCTGGGCTCCATGGCTCCCTTGTCTCTGTGTGGCTATGCTGTCCAGGCCATTCTACCTGCAGCCCGGCACTTGTGTGGGAAAGAGGAAAGGCTCCCACCTCCTCGGCTTCCTCCCTGGCTCCTGTGCCTATCACTTCTGAAGGAGGGTCTTTTAATTACCTTTTAACAAGTGGCTTCCTGGCTTTCTCTGTTGTTTCTTCAGCATCCTTTGACTGAGTTGCATTTGGTTGAATGGCAACTTCCTGAGTAGACGCCATTGCTTCCTGGACCCTGAGTCTGGGAGACCGCTGGTAAGACACAATGATGAAGGGCTCCCCGTGACCTTTTCCCGAAGCTATTTTAGCTGGGACCACCCTGGCCTCAATAGCCGTCTCCCACTCCTCACCCCCAAGCTGGAAGGCAGGGAGCAGGGACTAGCACCATGATCAGCTGGGCTTGGGCTGGTGCTTGCTCTACAGTGTCCCTGAGCCCCCAAAGGCCAGGCCCAAAACTGCAGGGAGGAAGTCCTTATGGGTGGGGCCCTGCAGAGAGCCCCTCATAAGGGAGTAGAAGAAGTGGGGGAGGGGACAATGACCAGTAGACCACACCTGCCAGGGCTTTCAGAACCACAGTGCCCCAGGCTTTGCTCGGCGCTGCAACTGGTTTGAGATTAATGACAGAATCCTTCGTGGGCTAGATCTTGGGGTGCTGAGGATCAGTGAACACCACTTCTGTGCTCCTGGGCTACTGGCACCCAGCTTGGCCCTGAGACCTCCCCAGTCCCAGATCCAGGCCCATGGGTCTCCTCCTATCTGGCCACCACAGAGCCTGCTAATCAGCCTGGGGGTCAGCACAGGCCCTGCCAGGCTTGTAAAATACGATGGAGTGGGGGTCACCCGAGAGCACACCGGGCCACAAGAAGAACCAGGAGAACAGGGAACGGCATGTGTGCGATCACTCTCTACTCCTGACTCGCAAGCTCACCCATTTCAGTCCTCGGTGTCAGTACCCCAAGAACAGTGGTGCTCCACAGCCCATCTGCACACACAAGCCATGGTGAGAAGTCAGCAAAGGCCAGACGTGAGAACGTAACACAGAAAGGGCACGAGGGCTTGGCCAGGAGCAGACCCTTCTGCAGTCACCGTCACCTGCGAGACACGGTGAACAGCACAGCGTCTGGAGCGCTGGGAGGAAGCAGGAGAGGGGCAGGAAGAGGGGAAAGAAGGGTGTGCAGGGAAGAACAGGACCAGTGATGCTTTGTACAGCGGGGAGCAAGAGAAGGAGCCAAGGCTCCGGAGACTGGCAGGTAGAGAGGGAGGGGCCGCAGGAGCTGGCCAGGCCACTGCACAGGAGCGGGGGAGGACTTCAACGGGGCCTAGACCCCCTGTCCACGCTTAGGAGAAGACAGATGATTTACAACACCGTCACCAAGAAAAAGACTCTACCATGATTGGGAACGGTTTGAATGGGCCTCCTAGGGGTCCGTGTGTTGGAATTTAATCCTTGCTGTGAAGTGTTAGGACTGTGAGAACTGAATCCAACTGGTATTTACAGGGAGAGCGAGTTCTGGGAGGTGATCAGGGTTGAATAAGGTCACCAGGAAAGCACCAGGAGTAGATCCTGGCAGCTTTGAAGAAAAGGAGAGATAAGAAACACACACACACACACACACACGCACGCACGCATGCACGCACGCACGCACACACACACACTATGTCTCTCACCCCGCGGTACCCTTTACTACCTTGGGACTTTGCCAGCAGGAAAACCATCATCAACTGCATCCCCTAGACCTCAAACCTTCAAACCTGCGAGAAACTCAACAAACTTCTTCGTTCAGAAAGTCACCCTTCCCAAGTATTTCATCGTCGCACTGAAAAAGTGGCCCGGTACATACCACCACAGGGAGTGAAACACCAAAGACGCATTTGTCGGTCTCTGCTGTGGGACATCTCCCTGGGGCCCAGCTGAAGGTTGAGGACCGTCTCTCCAACCTCCCACGATGCCCGGCTCATCAGACCATGCCTCCCAGGCAGGCTGCCCTGGGCCCTCGATCCCAGCAGAGGTGGCAGGAGGCCGCATATGACTTTGGGGTCCACCCAGTGACAAAAAAAAACATCGTGGCAACCACACCCTAAATAAAGTCACCAGAAAGAGACAGGTCAGGTCACGGCTTATGGCTGACGAGCACACACTCCTGCTAAAGTGCTTGGGAAGGTGTCAGTTTGCCCCAATGTGCTTCACACATGTAAGGCGTTGGTGCCATCAGCAGTGACTAGAGAGGAGACGAAAAGCCCAGAATCCACCCACGGCTCCACGGGACACTGCTGACGGCCCCGGCCCCTCCCACTCCTATCTTGCTTTTTAATTTCTTAGAGCAATGGCTCCTTTTGAAAGGTGTCCTGACGTTCGTTTGCCTGCTAAGTGGCTTGACGTGTGGCCGGCAGGTCGGGCTGCTCAGCCCGTCCCTCCCATGGGGCAGCGGCCAGCTGTGATGTGAAGAGATTGTCTTTTTAGGCTGAACACGCTGAAAAACATCTTGGTTTCCTTTAGAAGACATCTAGACTCACCCAAATTTCCTAAGCTTTCTGTGTGGCTAGATGTGCAACCTCGGGGGGAGCTCTCCAGCCCAAGGGAGCCCGTGGCCAGCTGCAGAACGCCACAAGCAGGTGCTTTCATGCTCCTCTGGGGTTCCATCCGCAGAGGAAGCCACTCTCTAAAACCACGCGTTCCCCAGCATGGCCAGGGAGTCCCCAGCGGCTGGCCGTTGGTGTTTCCCCTTCACAGCCAGGGTGCCTGGGCCCTGAGACTGGAGGGGGAGGAGAGAGGGGAGGCTCCAGTAGTTCTGGAGTAGTAGTAGTAGCAGTAGTAGTACTAGTCATCAGTGGGGGCCCACACGCACCCACCACAGTCGTGCTGACAGCTAGTGCTGGAATGACCCCACTGTGCTGAGTGCAAGAGTCTCTCCCCTCCCCGCATGGAGCTTGCATCTGAGATTCTGCTTTTGGGCTAAGGCATCTTGCATATATGTGTGTGTGTGTGTGTGTGTGTGTGTGTGTGTGTGTGTGTGTGTGTGTGTGTGTATAGGATTAGACTATGTGGTGTTCAATGCTCTCCAGTCTGGCTTTCTGACTCTTCAAGCAGGAAAATACATTTGTATTGAACTGAGAAGACCAGTGAACTGCACTCGAATGCATCTTAACGTATATGCCACGGCCATCTAGACGGTTGAGAATCTAACACTGTGTTTCCTGCTCCAGGCAGCTCGTTGGGTTGCCGGTGCCTGGCACGGCAACCTCCGTGTGCGGCATGCCTGCAACAGCTGCCCTGCCGGTGGTGGGGGGAGCCTCAAAGGCCGGGGGCAGGGTAGGCAAGTGTCCTGGGGCAGCACAGTGAAGTTGCACCTGAGAGCATTTCAGACTTGGATGGCTAGAGATGATTCAAGGTCACCTTGGGGAATTCAAGGCGGCCTTGGGGAAGGAGGGCTGGCTGGCTGTCATGTCCGCTGTGAACCCTGAAGGAGAGAAGCTACAGGAATAGCCTTGTTCTCCCTCCCTGGATGTTGGGGAGGAGATGGGGGCTGTGCTCACTCCAGCATGGCGTTCGGAGCCCTGGGCCCCCCTCTCTGCAGGCTGGGACAAGCTCTGGCCTGGCCTCTGAATGTCCCCTGGGTGCGCCTGGAGAGGAGAGGGGACCTGGGGACCCCTCACCAGGCCTTCCGCACGGGCAGTGGGATGAACAAAAAGCCAAGAGTTAGAAATCCTTTCAGGGAAAGCAAATGTTATTAGACTTGGCGATACACAGTAAATCAAAACAGACCTGTCTCATTTTGTAATTAGGAAAAGCTATTTGTATTAAAATAATGTAGCATGGACCTTTAAATATATATGCCTTCCCGTGGATTAAAATGGCTTTTGTAATGCTGTTCATTTATTTTATTTATTTATTTTCAACAAAATTTCCTTTCTAACTCCTGTGAGGTCCACAATCAGAGCAAAAGGAGCCAGACTAGACTGAGGGTGGCGGCGGCCTTTGCCCCCCGAGATGGCTTTCAGTGAGCCCTGAAGAGGAGACCGGAGCCAGGAGGCTTCCCCCCACTCCTGCCCGGAGCTCTGGGGAGCATGGGAGGGCAGTGGCAGCCAGGGGAGCCATAGTTCATTCTGACAGGCTTATAAAAATGGTGTGATGGGACAAAGAGCCCAATGACTGGTACTTAACTTTTGCTCTAATTAATTTCATGGACGGGCTGTCTTGAAGTTTACAAATGTTGCATTGGAGTCAGAAAGCCCCAGAGCTGGTGGTAAATTATATCTATAATGAAAACAGAAAAAGAAAAAAAATGTAAAGAAACGTGCATTGTCAAAATCACTGGGATACAACTCCCAGTGTAAACTCTTTTGTACAATTACTTAAAGATAATTTTTTAAAAGACCCACAAGTATTTGCTGTGTACCTACTGTGTGCAGGGTGTCGCTGCTGCTTCTGATTTCCCCCAAAGCTAATGCATTCTTACGATGCTGACTGTGTGTGTAGGAGGGAAACTTTGTGGTCCTGAGCTGTCAGTCGCTCCATGCTAGCACTGCGCGTGCAGTGGGGCCACAGGTGTGGGTGTCAGGAAAGGCAGTAGATAGAGTAGATAGAGATGGACTTGGGCTCAGGGCTGCTGGCCAGGGCCTGGGCAGGGTCTGCCCGGGCCACCACTCTCTGCCATCCACAATTGTTCTGAAAGCTTTGACTAGAACGTATGAGGAGGAGAGCCATGAAGAGAACGCCCCCCAGGAGCACACGGTTGGGAAGACTGCAGAATGACAGGGCATCGAGATGGACATGGCCACCTGGTACCGGGGAAGGTTGGCTTCACTATGTCCCCTGCAGCTTGCCCCTGGGGACTATGGTAGGGAGGAAGAAATGGTGTTGGAGTCTGGGAAAGACCAGCCACAGCCTGGATGGGTGGGTTGTAGCTCTGTGTTTAAAAAACAAAAACAAAACACCCTGATTTTTCCAAATTCTGCACCAGGATCAATTTTTCACTTTCCCAGAGCACTCAGCCACAAGGTTTTTTCCATTTAACAGGTACTCCCTAGATGCATTTAAAAAAAAATATATGTGATTTGCAAGAAAAGCTCAATTGCTCACAATTTCTCTATTGAGTAAAGTATTTTCAAACAAGTAATCAAATTCAAAGAACCGATTGCTTTCTCTCCTAGAGTGTCTAACATAACACCTTTTAGCTTAACTTGCTAACCAAAGTACAGAAATTTGGGTTGCCACACACTGAATGAGAAAAATAAGCTGGTGCCGAACCTGGATTACAAATGGTTCTTGCTAGCAGGGAGCATGAAGGGCACTTTCCATTAGGGTTTTCTGCATGGGCACTCAGCAAGAAGTGGCTGTCCTGGATTCCCTCCTCCACTCAGGGCCCCCCTCGCCCCCTGTCTGTGTCCCCTCACCCCTGCACCCCGTTAGCACAGGAACTGTGTGCATCAACGTCTCTGTAACCTTCCGAGTCCCCAAAGACATCATTAAAAAAACAAACAAACAAACAAACCTTGGATGACCGATCCATTACATTTGCATCAAAGGGCATTCTACATTTTTTAAAAGAGACCTCATGAATTTTGATTCCAGATTCTTCCCAATTGGAATGTGCAATCACTAGAGATAGTCTGGGATTTACTCCTTTCTACATGATCAGTGAAGACTGCACGGAGCTGTTTGACCAGCCCACCAGCAGATACAGAGAGTCTGCTGTGTTCTAGACTTGACCCAGACTACCAAGATCCAAAGAAGGCTCCAGCACACTCTGTCTATACCAGGCCATAGGCAAGAGGGGGCAGAGAAGCCCTAAGGAGGGACTGGGTCTAGGTACAAGTATTAAGGGCCTGCCACAGGCAGATCAGAGGTGGCTTCCCAGGGAGTCTTGTGGATAAGTGGAGACTTCTCCAAATAGAGAAGACTACAGAATGCCCATGCCTGATGCAATATGGGAAACTCATCCCTGATGCATCATGGGATGGGATGAGGAAACCCCTCGGCGTGCCAACCACCTGCTAGCCAGGTGGGGAGCTCAGATCCATCCAGCAGAAGTTGGCATTGCCGATGGAAGGTGATGAAGAGTAACAAGGGCGGGCACAGGATGGGTTGCAGTCAATTTGAGGAATGCCTTGGACTGATAGGAGCCCGGACAGTAGAAAGACAGACCGATGCTCACGACAGCCCCTGAGCCGCAGCGTGCCTGCCTGGGTGGCCAGCACAACTTGCCAGAGTCTGGACCAAGACTCCCTGGAGTGACACCGGGTACACAGAGCAGCCAGGTGCGGGCAAAGGGAGCCCTGGGTGGGTTGTGCAAAGTCAGGGCCCTGCTAAACAGAACCCTGACCTGAGACACAGCCCACAGGCTGAGGAGGTGGTGAGGAAAGCTGTGGGCAGAGTCCAGAGGGAGATTTGGGGGCATTGGGCCGGAGGCGGCCCGGATCGGGCACTCTGCCTAGAAACACCCCTGTCCCGGACGTGGGGTGAGTCAAGCGAGCCCAGGAAGTCGTCCGGCCAGGGTTTCTTCTTTGGGAAGATGGGGAGGCTGTCTCTGCCTTGCTCTTGGGAGCTGGGGATGGCCCAAGGAAGCGAGCTGTACAGGCTGTGGCAGTACCACACCTGGCGGATGGAGAGGACATGGCCCCACCCTGCTCGAGTGACTCGATCGTGAGTACAGCTCGCTCCAGCCCACAGCTCCTGCCCTCGTTATTCTGTCCCACAGTGACCAGGACAAGGCCCGGCCACGTCCGGTGTGGACAGCCTGCGTGTAAATAGCGGGATGAATGGCTGTTCAGCAAGTGTCCACCCGCTCCCTCTCCTCCCACAAGGTGTTTGTGTGAGGTCTGCCCGTCTGTCCGTCTCAAGTGACTTTTTTTTAAAAGGGAAACATTTGCAAAGTTACAACTCTCATCTGGTGACTTCAATTGTACCGAAGAAAGGACCCTGTCAGCACCGACCAGGGCCACCTCCAACTTCCTTAAAAGCCAAATTTCATACCGGAGGAAAATTACTTCCTTACCTGCCGAGGGCCACTGCTATTCGCCTCGAAATATAATTTCATGGCATTAGCAAAAATGATTCCTTTCACAGCTCTGTAAATGTCCTTGGCCCACAAAACACAATCTTGACCTTCAGAGAGACTGAGGTTTCATGGGGCGCCCTCTTCCCCGTGGTCCCTCCAGTTCAGGACGCTGCCTCGGGTCTGAGCACAACCTCCCCTGCCATCAGGGGTCCAGCTCTTGTTTGGGGACCCAGGCAGAAGCTGGGAGTCTCTGCTGGTCTTCCAAGCCATTTACCTCCCCTTTGCAAACAGTGGGCTGTCCAGGTAACCCTTGGCTGTCTGGTAGCGGTTCCGCCTCCCTCCCCTGCAGGGTTGCTGGCAATGGGGAACCTTGGTTCTCAGATTGCTCCCAGCGGTGGCCTCTTTCCCCTACAAAGAAAATTCAGGTCTTCATTATATGAAGGGGAAAAGAAGGAAGCAAATAGAATAATGAGGAAGGAAGGGCGATCAACAAGGCCTACTTTCCATGGCAGGGAACTATTCAAACTCAACTCTGCACTTGAATCTCAAGATGCCAGGTAGGGACGACGAGAAGACAGAAGCCCTCTACACACACACACACACACACACAGAGTCATCCGAAGATCTCCCCTGCAATTGGGGCACCAGGGGCTGAGCGCAGTGCCTGCAGGAGAGGCTGGGCCATCTGCAGTCACGGCCAGGAGATAATGCAAGGCATGCATCATCTGTCAGCTTGCCGAGTGGCTTTCTGAGTTGTCAGAATGGAATAATTAAAAGCAATAGATGTCATCGGGAAAAGCCATCTCCCCGTGGCAAGGCTCACTTTACCACGGTAAACCACCACACACACGGCTCTCCTTGCGAGGCGGCCAGGGCATGGCCGTGCGTCCACTCAGCATACCTGGGTCCCGTCTGACACCCTGTAAGCCTCACCTGCCCCCCACCCCGAACTCGGCCCCAGCATCCCCCTCTGCTGTGAGGAGTAGAGCAGGAAGCATGCAGGGGAGACTTAGTGGCTCACTAGCTTTCCACCATCAGTGACAGAATCAAGCTGTCCCGATGCTCCATGGGAAAGCAAGAAGAAAACTTCAAGATGTTCCTTGCTGTGAACTTACCACGTGGAGCTCCTCAAGTAGTCGATCGATGTGTCCAGCAAAGGAGCAGTGAGGGGCAGCCAGGGGAGACCCCGCTAGGAAGCAGTCCTGTCTTTCCTGGGGACTACGTTCTAGCGATGGACACGAGGATAGGCTCTTGCTAAACCCTTCATCTCTGATCCCTACCCTGCGCCCCTCACCTGCTTGGCCACATGAGTGACCATGGTGTGGTCTGCACCCAGCATCCAGTACTCTCCACCCTCCTGGCTCGGACCCTCTGATCTTATACCACCACACACAGCAAGGCTCTTGTAGGAGAAACCGAGGCCCAGAGAGGTTAAGATCTCCAAGCTAGTGAGGGTGGTGGTGAGCTCTGATCCCAGACAAGGATGTTCAGAAGAAAGCAGTCTTCAAGAGAATGGGTGGAGAAACCCCGGCAGAGGAAGGGTATGCTGGAGAGGGCTAAGGTGGTTCTGGGGCCAGCCGGCCAGGAAGGTAACCATCCTAGTGCTCATCCTGGCTGAAGGGGCCCTGAACTCCCCATCACCACCCCCAGTGTAGAACAGGCTTCAGGACGGAGAGTGTGTGCTGGGCCGGCAGGCCTCCATCCCTGGGCTCCAGCCACGCAGACTGTGGTCTTGGTGTGGGCACACGTGTGTCTTGTCCAAGCCCAAGGAGGCGGTTGCCACTAGTACCCTCCCTGGTAGGTTTCCAGGTATGAGAAGTATTATGGGGGCTCCAGTGTCCACTCTACCCCCACTGCCTACATCTTCCCCCAAACAAGGAGACCCCATCATGCGGGGAACAGCTGAAGCCACAGCACCCCCATGGGATGCCCCTTTCCTGCAAGACAGGGTCACGCAGCAGCAGTTTAGCTACTCGCCCACTGGGAAGTTCAGCAGTTTCTTACAGTAGGGTGTTTTGTAGTTTTCAGATGGCTGAAGTCTATCTACCCGTTTGTCTCCCCGAGTGAGCCGGTCAGGAGATCTGCACTAACTCAAGAACACTTTTTTAAAAATCTTTTTGTAGGATTTCTTTCTTTCTGTCTCAGACGCTATGGACCTGCCAAGTGAGCCAGGGCCATCTGAATTCTCTGCTTGGCTTCAACTTCAACCCCAGTCAGGCGCCGCCAGCCTCTCACCTCCTGAATCACACCAAAGAAAAATAAGAGAGACGTCCATTGGAGACTCCCATCTGTTTTCCATTGACATTCCTGTAACTGTTCCCTGCATCCCAAGAGAGGTGTGTGTGTTGTGTGTGTGTGTGTGTGTGTGTGTGTGTGTGTGTGTGTGTGTGTGTGTATCCAAGGCAGTCCTGTTGATGGAACTGGGCAAATTATGGCTCATCTTAAACATACCCGACGTTGTGGGCACCTGTTTTTTTTAGGGGTTGTGGGCACAGTACAGGCACTAATGTTGAGTCACCTGATCACCATCCCAGACGCTAGAAAAAAGCAGGTCTATCTAAGAGGGAAAGCCTTGAGAGTTTGTATTGGCTTCTGTTTACTATTTGTCAGGGTCCAGGCTTACCTCCAGTGAATACCTCACTCAGGAAAGACTGGCCTCTTGACAGACCACATGTTTCTCTCTCTCTCTCTCTCTCTCTCTGGGTCGGTCAGTGCATTCCAAAGCTGGAGCCATTATAGAAAACAGGCTTGGGAAATGTATCTTCCTCCAGTATCTCAGGCTAACAAGTTGTCCCTTCAGCCAGTGTCCCATTGTCCACCCCACGCGGACCACCTGCATAATGCATCTCCTTCATGGGAGAGTGTAAAGGCGTCCCTTGTCCACCCCACGCGGACCACCTGCATAATGCATCTCCTTCATGGGAGAGTGTAAAGGCATCCCTACGGCTCCTATATGTGTCCATGACCTCATCGGCAATCCACAGTCCACTGGTTGTTAATGGACCTCGGCAAAAGCAGAGCTGTTTGACGCCAGCGTTGGTTATTTGACCATCTGTTGATCAAAGTCGCCACACAAACCCCACCCTGCCATCGCCAGTACCTCCACAGCGGCACTGCTGTTCTCTCCCTTCCTCTCATGCCCCCTCTGCCCCCCCCCAGCGCCCCCCCCCCGGCTCCTCCATCCTACCTCCTCATCCCCAGAGCAGACACGGAGCTATTTGGCCACGCGTCATGTGCAAACCATAAATCCCTGCCCTGTTCTTTGGCAGTTTTAGGCATCGGCAGGCCCAGAGCCTCCTTTGCTTTCTTAAAGGTCACAAAATCTAATTAGAACCATTGCTAACTGTATATTCTCATTGTCGGTAAGCCTTAAATAATAAAAATCAGACCAAATGAGACTAATCAAGGGAGATGGGAAATCGATGTCATATTTGTTCCAAGTAATTTCCTTTTAGAAGAGAAAAGCTCTTAGGAGTGTTTGTGAATTTAGAAGCTGTTTAAAGTTGCATCTAGACACTGGGACATCAAAGTCAGCCCCACACGGAACTTCGCCGCATCATCTCCCTGCTCATTCCCGGAAAAGCTAGAGCTGAGTGCAGAAAGGGCTGCGGCGGGTGACAGCGTCTTTGCGCCCGCCTGAAGTTCTTCTGGCTTTGCCAAACAATTAAATAAACAAACAAATAAATTTCTTTTAAAAAATTGATCCCTTAAGACAGGAGCAAAGAGTAATGACATTCTGGAACTCTTCACCCTTCCCTTAATATTTTTCTGAGTAATCCCTTTCAACTACACACATTTAAGGAGAAACCTAAGCAGTAAGAATGTGGTAGGCTCGCGCACGCATGCACACAGGTAGTGAAGAGAATTGCATGGCTACTTCAAATAATTTGTCCGATGGCCTGAGATGTCTATGAGACTGGCCAGTGTCTCCAGACAAACGCTGTTTCCCACTGGACTTTGCACATGTCCATGACAGCATCTTAAACAGCATTTAAGCCAAGAAGACCAGAGGGCCCACTTCGATACAAAGAGACTAGCGGGCCCCTTGCTGGGGTTTCTAGCAATTTCCCTGAACACTCAGAGAAGCACATGTTTAGAAGAGAAGACATCTCTCCATCACATAGACAGCATCAAGCACCCAAGACAGCACCACCTAAGCAACAGCTATGAACTATTTATCAGCTAACAGACCCCAGGGAACCCAAACAAGACCAGCTAAAACTGTGTTCGTGGCCTCTTGTCTGGAGACTCGGACCTTCCTTGTTGCAGGGCCTTGGCGCGCAGTCGACTGGATCTGCTCGGGAAGCTGGCGAGGCAGGTGGCCTCCTGCCGCTCTCAAGCCACAGTGAGTATCTCCTACATGAATGCCGGCTGCCCTGAGCCCTAATCAGAGAGATTGACCTGGAAAGCTGTCTGGAGTTTTGGTCAATTGCTTTTCATTGCTGCCTTGTGTCTCCTTTTTATCTCTTGTTCCTCACGGTGGGTCTCGAAGAGTCTCTAACTGCCCCCCTGGGTCACTTGAAAACATGCTTGTGAAGAGACAGACACACAGTCTCTTGCCCACATGACAGGGTGAGCGAGCCTTGGCTGTGAGACACATTTGATGTCTGTCTCCTGGTGGGCGAATGCATCACTCTATGCACGAAACTTTCTCCCTTCCAGCACATTTGACAGCAGAAATGATCGTTACCAAGACAGGGTGATCTTCTCCCTAAGTAGATTTAAATGATACATTAGTATTGATATTTCTCCATAGACGTCTGTGCATTTCTGTTTCCTCTACTACCTGTCGGCCTTGTGAGCCATGGGGCGTCCAATGCCAGTCACTGCAGGTGCTCAGAGCACCGGGCGTGTAGCACATTCAGGTACTGGCAAAGGGCTGCCTCTGATGGACTGGCATGAGCTAGCTTCTTGCTTCTGGGTTTTTGCTTTTGCTTTTGCAATGCTAAGGCTTGAACCCAGGTCTTCACACATGTTAGGCAAGCGCTAACATTGGCCTATCGAGTTACATCCTCAGTCTTAAGCTTTTTGTTTCTATTAGTTCTGATGGACTCACATGGCAAATTTGAGCCACCACCTACTTCCTAGTAAATAGAAGGTGCTTCCTGAGAATGAGTTGGTTTTAGGGGGCCCCTGCCCCGCAACCGGCCTGGGTAGAGCCAGCTGGCCCACTGATTCCCAACACTGGACTTCTGTAGGACCCTGCCACCAGCTGAGATTATGTCCCACAGCCCATACACTGGAAGGAAGAACACGTCATCCAATGCTAGCACCATCTCTTCCCCCGATTTTCTGTGGTACCAAGTTCATCTGGATGGTGTCCAAGATCCAGACTCCCTCGACCAAGCGTGGTCTCTGCCTAAGGGGGCTGGCCTGGCTTGCATTCCTCTGCGGAAGAATCACAAACCCACCCCCTGGACAGCTATTAACTCCTCCTTTCACCCTGACACATTTCCCGTGAGCTAATTAATTGGCACAAATAAAATCTGAAAAGGAAATATGTCAATGGCTTAACATAAGATGCCATTTTCACACATGATCAAGCCAGTCTGGCACATGCACTTGGAAGATTCCCCAGGGAGCCTCTTCCCCGGGCAACACTTGGGGAGACCCATCTTAATGGTTCATGAACTTCAAAGCACTAAAATGGAATCTCTTTTCTTAAAAGCACCATAATTCAGTCTTGTCACTAATTCAGACAGTGTGTCTCCCAATGAGGAGGGGTACGTTGTATATCACACTCTGCATAGCCACTGTCAGAGGAAAGAGTGCCATCTTAAGAGGCTGCTAACCAAGGGATGAGATTGTCTTCTCAGCCCCATTCAAATGACGGAAAAAGAAAAATCCAGATCAATGTAAAAGTAATAACTTTCGAAAGACATTGAATTTGTTTCTGAAGGGATAAAACAATGAGCCTCCTTTCTCCCCGAGCTACCTGGTCCTTTGGGGGAGTCAGGTTTTCTGAGAAATCTCACAACTGAAAGGTGGAAATGCCACTTCAAATAAATAATGCTGTAACCAGTTCCAGAGAACTGGGGGTCAACCAAACCAAACCCCCAAAACAACGCTTCTCCACTGGGGTCTTTTTCTTTGGTAACGGAGGGAGGGTCCTTCCCGGCCACTTCCGTTGGGATTCGGGATTTTAACTCAAAGCCCAATTCCAAATCGAAACTCACTAAACGTACCAGAAGAAAAGGCATTATACCACAGTTCTGGTGGGAGAAATCCATTTTCCTGCCGGCTCCCAGGGTGCCAGAGGGATCCGTTTAATGTCCTCATTTCAAGAGGAGCAGGTCACCTCCCTAAGCCCAGTACAACAGTGCCTCAGCATGTAAGAAGGCCTCTCTCACAGCCTCCTCTCTGGGCGAGCAGCTATGTAGTGGCCAAATCTTTAGGCCTCCTGCAGGCTCTCTGTACAGCAGCAATTTCCCTGTGCTTAGCTTTGATTTTCTCCATCCTGGCAATTGAAGGCAAACAGAGAAAGCCATTTTCTCCACCACCAGCCAAAATGCCATGGCCTTTTGTCAGTTTCCATGCTTGACTTTTGCTCCCCCTTAAACCAAGGCTAAGAAAGAGATGCTCGGCTTCAGTTCCTAAGTGGTCCAGAATCAAAAGAGCAATCCCAGCCACTTCCTGTGTCCCCACTGGCAGTCCCAACCGGACCTCGATGGGTGGGCTCCTGTTCTGGGGTGGTACTGTGGGGGGAACAGCGGGAGAGATGGGAGGACAGGCTTCTCGAGATGGAGAAGATGAGACATGTGTTCTGAGCAGGTTTGGCGGTCAGGGCCCAGGGAGGCCTCAGTGCGTTGGGACAGCTTTGGGACTGAGATATAAGCAGGGAACAAAAACACTGTCAGCTTTGGTCATCTCAGAGGCAGATTTCTCCAAAGACATGCTGTTTCCAAGGTTGACTTTAGTTCAATGAAGTTTTTCAAGTGTCATGGTAAGCAATAATATCCTGGGGGTCATAGCTGAGTGGCTGGAGTATTTCCCCTTTAGAATGCATCAAGACAAATAACATAATGCTGAGTGGATGACAGAGCTCATCTGTGTAGTCCTCAAAGCCCAGGGTGGCATGTGCTGTACCATGATGTAGAATGCATTGTGATCTTGGCCACACTGGGCAGTGGGCAGGTGTTCTCAGCATGGAACAGCTTAACGAGGGACTCGGGTCCAAGCAGCCCTGTGGCCTGGGAGTAGGGGACCTAGACAACCTGAGCTGTCCCGAGCTCAAAGCAGCACCCCAAACCCCCGCCGTCTAAGAACTACAGCAGACGATGTGCTCAGCCCAGGAGAAACGCAAGTTCTCATCACACTCAAGAGCTCTGCCTTTGTTCTCGGCGTTAGAAGAATCAGCCTGCAATTTCTGCTACCACCATCCCTTGATTGACCCACATTTCTATCTCATTAGTGCTCACACTCAACCCTGGCACATTCCCAGTCTAGTTGCCGGTTCTTCCTGCTGGAGAAACTCAAAAATAACAGAGAAAAAGGAAAAGGCGTTGCCCGTGTCAAAGACACAGTGGTAAGAAACGGCAGACTCCAGTTCGGAGCTGGTACAAAAACAGACCTCAAAGACCAGTAGAACAGACCAGAAGATCTAGAAATGAACTCACATTTCCACACCCACCTAGTATTTGACAAAGGAGCCAAAAGTATATACTGGAAAAAAAGACACCCTCTTCAAAAACTAGATACCCATATGCAGAAAACTGAAACTGGATTCATCTGTCACCTTGTACTAAAATCAATTCAAGGTTGATCAAAGACCTCAGTGTAAGACCTGAAACCTTGGAACCATTACAGGAAAGAATAGGGGAAACACTAGAACCCATGGGCTAGGCAGATACTTCCAGAATAGGAATCAGAATTGAGAAATGAGAGACCATATCAAGCTTAAAAGCCAAAAATATAGTTCCTCAGCTAAAAAGAATGTCTACAGAATGAGAGAAGATCTTTGCTAGCTATACGCCTGACAAGGGTTTGACAGTAAGAATATACAAGGAGCTTATAAACCTCAAACCCCCAAGAATCAGTGACCCAATTAGTAAGTAGACAAAAGAGCTAAACAGACACTTCTCAGAGAAAGCACAGAAGGTGAATAAACAACTGAGGAAATACCACCCCTGGCCATAAGAAAATGCAGATCAATCTGAGTGCCAGAGGCTTACACATCAGGAGGCTGAGATGTGAGGTTCGAGGTTCAAAGCCAGCCAGGGCAGAAAAGTTCATGAGACTCTTATCTCCAATAAACCACTCAGGAAAAGCCAGAAATGGCTGTGGCTCAAGACCTTGAGCACAGAGAGGCTCGGGGACAGTGCCCAGGCCTGAGTTGAAACCTCATGACCAGCAAACAAACAAACAAAAAGAAAATGCAAAATAAGATTGCATCTCACTCTGGTCAGAACGGCCATCACCCAAAATATAAACAACAGCAAATGCTGGTGAGGATGCAGGAGAAAAGGAACCTTAACTCTCTGTTGGTAAAATGTATGTTAATACAACCACTGTGGAAATCGGTATGGAAACTGCTCAAAACAGTACACATAAAGCCACCCTATGATCCTGTGACATGAGTCCTGGGAGTTTATTCAAGATTGTGCATATCAAGGTACAGAAAAGTCACCGCAAGACCATGTTCACTGCAGCACAGTTCCCAATAGCCAATTTATGGAAACAAACAGCCCAGATGCCCCATGCGGATAAATGGATTTAAAAAATACACACACATACACAATGGGAATTTTATACAGCCATCAGGAAGAGTGAAATTATGTCATTTGCTGGGAAATGAATGGATCTGGAAAATATCATACTGAGCTAAGGAACTCAGGCCCAGAAAGACCAAGGATGAATGCTTTCTCTCACATGTAGATCTTAAACCCCAAATATAATTTCCCATATAATCATATATAGAGACATAATTATATACATGATTTAGCTGACTGCAGCATATACAGGAATGAATCTCCATGGAGTAAACCTTTCAAATAATTAGCAAACAGTTTAACCAAATAAATACCAGAAGCTGAAATAAGATTATAAGGAAGGGTAATAGGAGGGGGTGGATGCATGAAAAAGGAAAAGGGAGAAAGCACAGTGAGAATCCTCAATGTACCCAGGTGATAAAGGAAGTGGGAAGTACGAAATGAGTCTGGGGGAAGGAACAGGAGATCCTGAACAGGAGGCTCCAGACAGATGAGCATGTAAAGTGGTCATGCTCTTGTATAGCCTTTTGAAGTTCAGAAACAATTACATTTGAAAGAGAAAGAAATAAACTGGCAGGTCTTTTGCTTCCAAGGTTAAAAAGGGGGAGGAGGGAGGAGGAGAAGGAGAAGGGAGGAGGAGAAGGAGGAGGAGGAGGAGGAGGAGAAAGAGGAGGAGGAGGAGGAGGAGGAGGAGGCAGCAACTTAAGTGACCGTGACCACTGGGGACTCGGCTGCTCCCTTGTCATGGGTCACCCGCACCATGCTCAGGGCTTTCCTCTGGGGGAAACTCTATCAACCAATCAATCCATCAGTTATCTTAGACTAGGTAGGCTTTGGGGGGAACTCCATTGGTAAAAGGGCACTATCAGTTTTTGCCAACATGAATTGGTGCTGATCGTTAGTTAACAAGACAAGTCTGGCTGGCAGCTGGAAAGACGTCCCTTTCTTCTCTCCCCAAAGACCATGAATGTCCAGGACCTGAAGACTATGGAGAGCAAAGCACTCCACGGAGGGCACAGGTGGAGGCCAAGAGGCTGAAGTGGGTGGGCCTCCCAGAGAGCGGCTGCAGGCTCACGGAAGACCGGGGGGGGGGGGGCCGCAGGGACCCTGTGAAGCTTGGCCCACCTCCTCTTTGAGTCTGTGCTTGCTCGGTCCCTCTCTAGCCTGGGGTTCATTCCACTTACTCAGAGGTGCTTTTGCCTGTGTCCCTCTTGCGTATTTAAACCAAAGCCTCGCAAGCAGGAGACAGCCAGAGGTGAACCCTAAACTCAGGCGTGTGCTGGGTGAGCTGAGCGACTCCGGCAGGGCATGGCGCTGCGCCTCAGCTCTTCCCCTACTAAGAAGGCTGGGGCAGGGGTCTGAGGAGCTACACTCCTTAGACCAAAAGTTCCCTCAAGTCTGGTTGAGTCCCCAAAATCTGGCATCTTTACCCCTAGTTCTCCTAGGCCCTGTGTGTGAAGGCCTTGGTATCTCCCAGGTCCACAACAAGCGAAAGAGGGTTCGGCTCAGCCAATACCCATGACAAGGCTGGCAGAAGGGCGGGGTGCAGGCCTCCCCTCTTCAATGTTAGGGGCTCCATGGCTTCACCTCTAGGCATAGCTTCAGGGAAGGAGAAGAGGAGAGAAGCCAGGCAGGCTCTGGGAGGGAGGCATCTCTGTGGACCGGCTGGGCAAATCCTCTGTATTTCCGATTTTACTCCATGTCCTTCTCCCATTTGTCCCAAAATGGTGGCTGTTGTGGGGAGACAAGGAGATGAGCCTCACCGCAGGCTGCCCTGGCCTTCCTCTTGCAAGCGGACTGGCAGGGGGGAACAGGTCATCCAGGCAGCTTGAGGCCCGTCCAGCACAGCACCTGGCGGGGGACACAGAAGCCCGCTGGTCTGTGAGTGAGGACAGATAGCCTCACAGAATCTCTCCACAGGCTGAGAGCCTAATCCAAGATGCCACTCAGAGGCAATGGGAAAACAAGGACACTTCCCCTTTGGTTCACTCACGAGAGGAAGACCTCTCCAGTGTCAGTCGGGCAAGAACCCGCGCCTCCTCCCCCTCTACATGGACAGAGCTGGGTCCGTTGGTGGGGACCCTGGGGTGTCCTCCACTCTGTAGAAGTGTCTCTGGCCTAGACTAGGAAAACCCCAGTGCCCAGTGGTCATAGCTTGAAGGTCATGCTGCCCTTGAGCTGATGCTCCCCTCTGAGCAGACTTGACTTGGGTTCTTTAGCTCCCTGTGCTTTCCGCTTGGTCCCCAGACCTGGCCAGGGAAGGGAGAGGTCGCTCGAGTTCTCTTCCCAGCCTCTTCCCAGTGGTCCTTGAGAGCAGTTCGGCAAGACAATCAAATGCAACACAAGAACTGTGATTGGCCTGCGACTCTAAAAACAGCTAATAACAATCACTGCAATCAACAGTTTTTGGAACAGCCGGGCCATTGGGACATAGGCCGGCACTTTGGTGACATGAGGAAATTAGAGTTTATTTTTGGGGTGCGGTCACGTATGGGAATGTCTTCATATCTGCACTATCTCCTCAGACATTTACCACACACACACACACACACACACACTCAGGGAAAGTTTGCCCTGGTTCAGGGGAGGTACAGGGTGATGATCAACTCTTCTGTACTCTGGAAGTTTTTCTAACTCATCGGTGAGATCCACTCTGGCTGTCCCTGGTTCCAGGTGGTGGATACCCCATTCCTGGGCAGCGCCCGGCAGCACTGACGGAGACACCAGCGATGAGGAGCAGCAGCAGCTGCCCTGACCCCACACCCACACAGAGGAAACGTGTTCCTAGCAGTACAGGGGTTTGAACTCAGGGCCTCGTACTTGCCAGGCAGGCAATCTACCACTTGCACTCTTATGTATGTTGGTCATTTCCTTTTGTTATTGTTGTTTTTAAGTTTTAGCAAGGATTTATTTTAGTAGAACAGGTAAGATAGGGAGAAGTAGAAAATGAGAGAACATGTCTTCCTCCCTAGGCAGAAGCTGGGAGATTAAGATTCCAGGTTAATTATTCTCCAGGTAGGGCGTGGCCTCAGCCACCTGGACTGCAGAACTCCTGCTAGAGGGAGGACAGACCCAAGCAACTGGTCCTTGTGTCTCCCCACAGCTGGGATAACAGGCACTCACAACCACACCCAGACATTGGTTGAGATGGAGTCTCATAAGCTTTTATGTCTCGCCTGGTCTCAAACATGGACCCCAATCCCCTCCTTCCAAGGAGCTGGGGCTACAGGCTTGAGTCACCACACTTGGCTTTGCGATCACCTTTGTCTGTGATGTTGCCCAGGACGCTCTAGCCAACGTGCATCCTTGTTCATTCATTCCTTTAGTTGTCACCTGATCCACCCACAAGAGCATCTTCAGGCTGTTGAACCGAAGAGATGAAATCATGCATCAAGGTTTTCATCAAAAGGCCATGGAAGAATGTTCTGTGTGGACGAGGAGCTGAGCAGCCGCCCACAAACAGGGTCTTTGTCTCAGCTGCAAAGTCACCTGTCCTCTTGGAAGACCTCTCCGCACCTCCATCTGCATTTTTCACAAAGGGAGACCTATGGGCCATTAGGAGGCTGAGTCCTGCAAGGTGTTACTCTGGAGGACATTGGCTTCTCTGCCCATCGAGATGCGATAAGATAAATGGGTAATAGGAATGTCGCCATTACAGTGAAAGCCAGTTTATCCAACATGCAATCACTCCGAAGTTTCAGGCCAAGGAGGATCACAATTCTGGTTGATGATCCGAGGCTTCCGGTCTGCTGAAGAATGACTCCATTATGTCAAGTGAAGTTTGATGTGCAGCTGAGTTGGAAACTCACACACAGGACAGAGCAGATCCGACAGAAGAATCAGCACCAAGGGTCCAGACACAAGTCCAGCATGGTCTAGATTAGCTGGCCATACTGTGCTAGCCTTTGATTGCTGTCTGTATCTACTATGAGGAATTTTATTGTTAATTGTGTCTGTGTGTGTGTGTGCGCGCATGTGTACGTGGCACTAGGGTTTGAACTAAGGGCTTTACTTTTGGTAGGTTGACATTCTGCCACATATTTTCAGATGTTTTTTTGCTCTCATTTATTTGACATGGTGTCCCATTTTTTTTAATTATTTAAATTTTTTTTTAAATTTTTGCCCTGGCTAAGCCTGGATTACTATCTTCCTAATTACTCTTTCTATTCTAGCTGAGATGACAGACATGTACCAGCACACCCAGCCCAGGTTTTTCTGTTGAGATGGGGATCTCACTAACTTTGTACTTGAATTACCCTTGAACTATTATCCTGCTGATCTCTGCCTAAGTAACTAGGATTATAAGTAGGAGCCAGCGTGCTCAGCTCTATGCAGAAATCATAAATCTTAGCAATGCAAGATGACAGCAGGATTTGGGGTAACCAAATAACTTCTTCAGTTTTCAGATTCCTGAGTTGTCTAGTCTTCTGCAGGACTGCAATGCAACTGCTCTTTGAACACAGTAGCGGCTAGACAAGATCTATTACAATGAATGAAAACAGGATCATCACGCCCCATCTTGGGCTAGCAGCTAGCTTGTAAAGCTGTCTTTCCCTCAGGCTTCCTGCCTCTCATCTCTTGATTCTCTGGGAACTCAGAGCTCTCCAACATCAAAAGCTTCCCCAGGAAGTACAAGTTGCATGGTGCATGACATATGGAAGGCCGTTTTACATTTTTCCACCTTTGGTAAACATATTTGGGGGGGGGGAAAGCCTTAAGATGACTGTTGGTTTTGGCAGCATCTGTCTTTAGGGTGTTAAGATGGTCAGGCGTGGAAAACAAACAGCAGCCTTCAGGAAGGCCTTTCTCACAGGGAGAAGAAAGGTTTCTTTGCACCATCAAAGCCACCAGGCAGTTGGGTGGCCGGTGTCCAGACAAGAACTTTGTGGGCTCTAGGAGGTGGTGGCTTCTGGCTAGCATAAAGCACCCCCAAGCCGTGAGGTACCCGGCTCTTGAGAGAGGTTGATTCATGTCCAACCCTGGGCCAAGCCCAAGCCAGAAATAATACTTGAGAGACAGCAGCTTCCCTGGGGGTCCGAGGGGTGGGATCTGGAAGATCAGAGAGGCCATGTAAAAGCAAAGAGGATGTCACTTGACAGAGCCACCCTGGCCATCTTACACAAGAAGAAAGTCATGAGCCCGGGGATGAGGGAGATGTGGTGGCAGGGCGCTCCAGGCTTGGAAAGCTGCCCCTCCGCCCTCCCCCGCCAGGCTGCGCTGTGTGATTCCCCCCCTCCCCCTCATCAGGAGCACACTTCTTCACGTTCATACAAATGCATCCAGGCCCATGACTCCACCACACTAAGATGCAGGGTGTTTGTATCTTTCCGAACATTTGTTGGCCTTTTGAATGCAACCCTCATGCCCCCAGCTCCAAAAGCTATATTGCCATTGCCTGTACCCACAGCTTCTTCACCTTTTCTACAACAGCAGCATACCACCTGTGTGTTGTAGTGCTTTTGAGAAAGGCCCACGGTATTGCCAGAGTCACTACTTTTTAGCAGCTGAGTCTTAATCCACGGCCCTGCAGTTTCCTTCCTTGACATTTCATGGGCATCTGGGTTGTCTCCAGCATTCTGCAATTAGGAACAAAGCTGGTATAAACATTCCTGTGCATGAGTTAGGGAGCTGAGGGCTCACATTGGTGAGACTGAGATCTGAGGAGCGCAGTTCGAGGACAGCCTAGGCAGAAAAAAAATCCCTGAGACTCTTATTTTCAACTAGCCAGCGAAAAGCCTAAGGCAGAGGTGTGGTTCAAATGGTAGGAGTAACAGCCTTGAGCAAAAGAGCCAAGTCAGAGCTTGAGGCTCTGAGTTCAAGCCCCACCCTGAGCACACATGTGCACACCTGCGTGCGCACAGACAGCACATACAGGTTTTCGTGTGAAGACAGGTTTCCACTTTCTTTGGTGAATGCATAGGAACGGCTTGCAGGACAGTGCTTCTGCTCACTGAGCCTCTGCCACCGGCTTCAAACACGCCCCATCTATTGCAGTCTTCCCCAGCTGCTCTGCCTTCTTTCCATAACTTGGTATTCTCTGAGTTTGTTTGTTTTGTGTGCTGTGCTTTAATCTTAGCCATTTTCATAAACATGCATGGGTACATCATTTTA
Source organism: Dipodomys ordii (assembly GCF_000151885.1). Lineage (NCBI taxonomy): Eukaryota > Metazoa > Chordata > Mammalia > Rodentia > Heteromyidae > Dipodomys > Dipodomys ordii. Next base: position 1,297,220 of record NW_012267291.1, on the reverse strand, counting down.
ATTTTTAATTTGCCCTTCCCTAATGACTAAGGAAGTTGAGCATCTTTCCAAAATATGCTTGTTATCTTATTACCTTTTTTGTTGTTTATTTAAATCTTTTAACTAATTTTAACAATTGGGTTGTTTGCTTTTTATTGAACTGTAAGCATCTTTGCATATTCTGCACACACACAAAAGACAGACAGCTGTGGACTTTGCAAATATGTTCTCCCCATCTGTGGCTTATCTGCTCACAAGCTCAATAATGTCTGAAGCAGAGATTGTGGTTTCTTTTTAAAGTAAAATTGATCAACTTTTCCCCTTATTCTCTATGAGGGTTTTTTTGTATTCTATTTATGAAAATGTTTCCTACCCCAAGGTAATAAAGTTTTTCCAATTTTCAAAGAAGTAGAGCTCTGATTCAAGTGGTAGAGTACAACCTTGAGCAGGCAAAGCTCAGGGATGGTGCCCAGGCCCTAAATTTAAGTCCCAAGATAAGAGTGTGTGCATGTAATCACGTGCATGTGTGCACACATGTGTATATACATACACACACACACACACACACCATGTAGAAAAAAACAAATGATCAACCTTCAGTTGGAGGCATGTCACAGGTGGTAGAGCACCAGCCAAGAGCAAAAGCATGAGATATGGAGTTCAAATCTCAGTCTCAGGAAAACAGGTATATCCAAATTTTAAGAGTTTATAGTTTTGTCTCTTACATACAGGGTCTACAATGGAGTTCAAGTGCTTTGAGCAGGGGAGCTTTAGGCAGTCAGTTCTAACAATACATTTTCTGGAAAGACTTCCCCGTCTGAACTCTGCCCTGAACACCCAGGAGTTGAGGTCTGAGCTTCTTCACCAGCCCCACCCCAACGTCGTCGTTGTCGGCTTCTTCTTGTTCTTGTTCTTGTTCTTGTTCTTGTTCTTGTTCTTGTTCTTGTTCTTGTTCTTGTTCTTCTTCTTCTTCTTCTTCTTCTTCTTCTTCTTCTTCTTCTTCTTCTTCTTCTCCTTCTCCTTCTCCTTCTCCTTCTCCTTCTCCTTCTTCTTGTGAAAATACCATACAGAGGGGTTTACAATTACATGGGCAAGATAATGAGTACATTTCTTTGTTTGTTTGTTTTTTGGGGGGTGTCCGGTCGTGGGGCCTGAACTCTGGGCCTGGGCACTGTCCCTCAGCTCTTCAGCTCAAGGCTAGCACTCTACCAGTTGAGCCACAGTGCCACTTCCGGCTTTTTTTTCTGCTTACGTTGTGCTGAGGAATCGAACCCAGGGCTTCATGCATGCAAGGCAAGCAAGCACTCTACCACTGAGCCACCTTCCCAGCCTATGAGTACATTTCTTATCAAGCATTGTTGCCTCCTCCTTTGTTTCTCCTTCCCATCTTCCCCCTGCCCCCTAACACCCCCCCACCAAACCCACCCCAACTTCTTACCAGATGGAACTTTATAGCAAAGCTTGAACTCAAATATTTGTCCTCCAACCCTTTCGTTTGCAAAATTATTTTGGATATTTTAGATCTTTTGCTTTTTCATATAAATATTGTCAACTTCTAAAACAATAATAAAACCAGCTTGCTGGGATCAGCTTATAGAACCTCACTGAGTTCCTAGTGCCTTGAGCCTTGTCTGGCACCTAGAAGGTGATCAGGATCTTTGGATGCACAAATTGAAGACCAGAAGACAGGACCCTCCCACACACCATGTTCCGGGGGACAGTGTTCCGAAAGTCAGAGAGGATGGCTTCACTGCTTTGAAGAACTAGCTGGCAGCTTCCAAGACCCAAGACTCTATTCCTCAATATTATACAGAGAAACCAAGACCCTGTGCAAAGTTGTTCATATTAGCTCAGAACTAGGAAGCCAGATGCTCATCACTCCATGAATGGACAACCCAATATAGGGTACCTCGGAGTGATGGGATACTACTCAGCAATCAAAAGGAAGATCTACCAAGACATCCTGAAAAGGGGATGGATCTCAAACTCAATACGGTGCCATACAGAGTACTGGCCATGAGAGCCACTGTGTTGAGATTCTAGAACAGGCAAAATGAGTCTATAGCAATAGAAAGTCTGTGGTGTCAGTGGTGGGAGAAAGTCTAGGAAGAGAATGAAAGTGATTTCCAGGATGATGGATATGTTCCATGCCTTCATCAGGACCAATAAAATATCATAATTAAGGTCTGATTATGTCACTGCATATAAATCACACCTCAACTTCAAAACATTTTAAAATTTAAGAAAAATCATAGCAATTTCTTCTCCAAAGGGAGCCATTTCTGAGCTCTCAAGAGAATATTTAGGACCCAAGTCTTAACCCCGACCAGCACAAAATAAGGGCTGAGCTGGGCGGGTCTCAGGCTCCTGTTCTCCTCATCCCCAGTCCCTGCCCAAGCCCTCAGTGATGCCTCACCTCATCGACAGACACCCGACGCGGCAGGGAGGCCACGGAGAGACACAAGAGGTCAACTGAAAGGCACAGGTGGGGGTCATGGCTCTGGGCCATGGGCGCCCTGCCCGCATTGTCTTTGGCACCCACACATTAACCTCAGGTCATAGTCAGACCACGAGAGGGGGGATGAAGGAGGGGTTGCTGGCACCAGCTCGCTCAGGACCCCAAGCTCCTCCTGTAGAAGCTTCTTTTGCCACCCTTTCCTGATGAAGGAAGGCAGAGCACAGAAGGAGATTCGAGGAGGTTCGGTAGAGCCTGTAATGCCTCCTCCACTCCTTGTCCAGCTCAGAGGGTGAGTCCAGAGCTGCAGGGGAGCGGTGTGTCCAGAAGCAGAGCTGCATGTGGATGCTTCATCCCCTCGAACCCCCGCAGGTGGGAGGAGCAGACCAGGTTGGGTTGAACAGAGACTGTGGTGAGCAGAGAAAAGGCTGTCTTCTCACCACCTTGTCTCCATGCGTGACCTGTACTTGACACGTAATTTGTTTGAGTCCATCACTATATGATGGATGAATGAACGACTAAATGTGTAAGGATGGATGGATGGATGGATGGATGGAAAAGCAGATTTTGTATTCAGGGAAAATGCAAGAAGTGAAGGAAGGCAGTTGAAATGATCTCTACCATTCATCTCTAAGTCAGCCTCTTTTCGAGAAGATGAGTATGTTCTGGACTTAATGGACAAGGGTGAACTCCTAAGAGACTGTTGAAGACAGCTTGCTTTAGGATAGGAAAGCTCTTACGTTCCAAACCTCAATTTTGCAAAGCATCTATTTTAGAAGATGACACTTGGAAAGCTTATTTGCAAATCAGCCATCCCCTTTTTATTTAGTATCTTACTAAATCTCTGGATTTTAAGTCGTCTATTGAAAGACCTACCTTCCCCCCACTTCACCTCATCAGAATAATGCTTATGAATTAGAATTCTCTCCCACGCAAGCATTTTTTAATTAGACAAAGACCTTAGAGCCTGGTCACTATATTTCTTCTCTGAGTACCGTTTGGCTGATTAGAGGAAGGGATGGAGGGACGGCGGAGGGAGGCTGGCAAGGAAGGAGGGCTGAAATGGACTTGGCCTGTCCTGAGTCTTCCACAGCCCAGTCTGCAGTGCCCACAGTGAGAGGCTCTCAGACACCACAGCCCTCAGAGTAACAAATGGGTATTCATTTCTTGGCAAAGTCTGGGCGCTATAACCACTTAATGCGATTTGAATGTATTTCTGTACTTGTGGTTCTCTGGGGGGAATGTGTAAAGGAAGGAGCAATTTTCTTTTTGTCTTCATTATTTTTCTAAAGATCATTGAGTCTATGTCCTATCACTGCTTTTTCCAAATTAGAAGGAATGACTAAGATGTCGGCGATGATTTCAGGGTCAAGGAAAGGACTTTAAAAATGCTGAAAACTACTTTCAGAACTGGACATCTATCTGGGGAACCACAACCCACCCCCTGCTGTTTGTGGGCGCTTTGTGGTGAGAGCCACGGGCCCGCATGGAGCCCTGGGGACCTGTGAGTCACTGAGATCCGCACGTGGTAAACGTATCCTCACCTCCTCGGTTGTAATTGTCCAGAGCAGCCAAGTAGGAGGCAAAGCCTGGGCACCTGCCTGGAGGAAAAGGGGAAAGGAGAAACAGAAATGCACTCATATCAAAAGGAGGAAATGAGAGGAAAGACCGAGGAAGACAGCAGGAGTGAGAAAGAGAAGCAGAGTGAAGGGGAAGAGAGAAGGAAGAGGAGGAGGAAGAGCAGGAGCAGGAGGAGGAGGAAAGGGCTTCCCACCAAAAAAAAAAAAAATAGGAAAGGAAGAAAGGAATGCGTAAGGGGGAAGTCTGGGCATGGTGGCTCACACCTATAATCTTAGCTATGCAGGAGGCTGAGATCTGGGATTGTGGTTCAAAAACAGCCCAGTGGAGATAAATCCATGAAATTCTTTTCTGGAATTCACCAGCCAAAATCCAGAGGTAGAGCTGTGGTTCAGGTGATAGTGCAGTAGCCTTGGAAGGAAAAAGCCAAATGAGAGGAAGCGGCCTGCACTGGCAGCCCAGCATCACCACAAACGCTACCGTGCGGACAAGCAGATGGTGGAGGGAGAAGGGCATGAGGAAGAGGACAAGGAGGAGAAGAAAACAAGGAGGAAGGAGAAATAGAAAAGCAAGGGAATCACTAGATAACATGTAGAGAAGACAAGAGAGAGGCTGTTAGGGAAATCTGTTAACAAGACTTGGGAGCCAGGGAAAATGCCCAGCCTGAGAGAAGTGAGGATTTTAATTTGACCCAGAGTGAGATCTTTGAGACGTTCCCCGGTGAGATAGAGATACCCACATCAAAGTCTACAGACCAGCCTCTCCTTTGGCCTGCACCCTCTGCCACCCCCCGCAAAGAGCTCAGATCCAAGCATCATATCATTTCTGAAGTCTTCAAATTCTCCAATGTGGCAATTCTCCTGTACAAAGAAACTGAGGCACAGGAACTGGGACACCCAACAAGACTAGGGCAAAGTGAACACAGGCCAGAGCCTCGGGGAAGGCAGGCGACAGAGCGCATCTGTGGCTTGGCTGGGTAGGAAGAAGGAGGGAGCCCATGCACTGAGGAGAAACCACAGCCCCCCACCAGACCTAACCATTGCTTTCTCCACTGAAGATTCAGCAAATAAACCAACCAGACGGCATAGGCCAGGGAGTGGAAATCCATGGGCTGTCCTATGGCACTGAGGGCAGCTTCCAAACACCACTGGGTGCTGGACGAATGCTGTGAGACCAATATTCGTAAGCACCAAGGAGGAGAAGGCAAGAGACAGAACGGCAGCTGGAGCCCTGGGGCAAGAAGATTGTCAGGATTTGGGGAGGGGCTGGAGTGGGTCTGTTAATTTGCTTTTGCTTTATTGCTTTCCATAAGGCACCCTGATAGCCCAGAAATTCATTACAACCATTTGACGTATTAGCAAACCGCATACATAACAAGACCCAATTTGTTCAAGTCTGTCAAGAGAGAGCAGGCAGCAGAACCTGCCCAGCCCAGGTGGGAGGAGGCCGGGCGGGCTCTGGGTGAGCCGTGGCCCCTCTGCCTCTCAGAGGGGAGGCTGAAGGCCCCTGAGAGGCTGGGGAGGCACTGCTTTGAAGACTGGTAAATGAAGAACTACGTGTGGCGGCTCATTCCTGTCATCTCAGCACTTGGAAGGCTGAGGAAAGCGAGTCGCAGGCCTCGGTTACATAGAGAGATCTGTGTCAAAAATAAAATATGTCTCATTATGAAGCCCAGACAGGTCTCACTCATTCCTCCTGTCATGGCCTCCTTCATGTTGGGATTACAAGTATGCACTACCATGCCAGCTGAGAAACCGCTCACCATTTTAAATGAAATGACAGGATATGATCAGCAAAATCTAGACCATGGAAAATCCCACAGCCCTTGATTATGTTCCTTCAACCAATAAATTGAAGGCTAAAGAGATTATCCACAGGTTAAAAAACTTAGAAGACACATCAATCCAGCAACTCATGGCAATGTATCACTTGAACCTTAAACTGAACATATTTTCTTCAAGTTATGAGTCAATCAGGGAAGTCTGTACACCGATTCAATATTTGATACAAAGGAATTGTTCATTTTTCAGGTGAAGTAATAGAATCGTGCTTATGCATGTTGAAGAGTCTCGATCATTTAGAGATTTACACACACACACACACACAAATATTTATGATGCTTTGCATATCCTTCAAGATAATTCCTAGAGAAGCGGCGAGGGGACACAGGGTATACATATATATATATATATATATATATATATATATATATATATATATATATATCACAGGGGTTATTGTACTATTCTCTCTCTGTTGGGTAATTTCTGCACTTCAAAAAAAAATCAACCTGCCAATCAAGAAGCTGAAACATTTCCTATCTGAGGGAAGGGAAGCCGTAAAAAGAGGACAGTAGAGAAGGCAAGAGAAGAAGGGTAGGCAAGTACAGTCATAATACTCATTGAACCCATGTGAAATGGAGCCAAGCAACTTGAGCGGATGGGTGGAGTTGAGAGAGAAGGAGGTGGCACTGATCACTATGCATTGGACAGGCCATAGTGCATTATCAAGCGGTACAGTCAAGCAAGGTAAATGAGCCGGTGGCTCACACCTGTAATCCTGGCTACTCACGAGGCTGAGATCTGAGAATAACAGTTCAATGGCAGACATCTGCAAATGTCGCTGTGGCTCAAAGCGGTAGAGCAGTTGAGTGAAAGAGCTCTGGGACAGTGCCTGGACCCTGAGTTCAAGCCCTATAATCAACAAAAAAAAAAAAAAAGAAAGAAAAGAAAAGATGCACGGACTCATAAATTGCCCTGTTGAATTGAAACCTTTACACGACTAAAGATAAGAAATTTAATTTTTAAAAGTCAACCAACTAGGAGATAGGGCAAGCTCGGTTCACTGACTTGGTGTTCAGTGTCCTGGAGCGCATTGCTGAGTCGGCCCTCGAGGTGACGATTGGCCACAGGGCTGGCTGCTGGCACTGCCCTCGGGCCGGGCCTGACGTACACTGACATACATCCCCTGGCTGCTCCCTGGCCGCTCCCCTTCCACCTCCCAAGTACTGAAGCCCAAGATAGCCGCTGGCCATGCACGGCACACCCAAGGTCATGCCATGGTGGGGGGGGGGGGAAGGGAAGGGGCATGGCTCTCTTCACCAGTGTCCTCACCCACACGCAGTTTGGGTGATCAACAATTGCTTGTAAGGAAGTGCGTGTCCACAGCTGTCCAGGAGTTAAATGATTTCAATGTTTCCCAAACATCTCCTTTCCCTTCTTCCTGTGAGAGGTGCTCCCCACAAATACCAACGTATTGATTTTCCAATTGATCGAGGTAGAGAATGCTTCATACAGTTATGACTCCTGACAAGCAGGGAATAAAAAGCCAATCATAATGAGTTCATTTACTTTGCTTGATTATACCACTTGATAACACAATATGGACGCCAGCACCCCCGCCCAAGGCCATCTCCCCCTTCTAAGCTACCGGCTCACACCGGTGCCCAAATCCATCTTCCTTATGACGGGTGAATTTAAAAATCAGCCTTCGTGGGGCCTTTAAAAATTATGATTAGAATGTCACGGCTGTGCCGCCGTACCTTCTCTGTACCCGAGAAGCCGTGATTGATGGGGGGAGAAGGCTGGGACTTCGGGACGGGGTCTACAGAGGGGCTTTGTTGATGAGCAATCGGGAGATACAGCAAAAGCCTAATTGTTGGTTATAAATATGCTATGTCTTTTCTATTGATTAGATGACAACAAAATAAAAAAGATTGCCTTATTAAATCATATTGAGGCCTCAGAACGCCCTGTGAGCTTGACTCCAGGCTCTTGCCAGAGACTCACTAATTATTTAAGATGAACAGTGAGGCCTCTTTAGCATCGCAAACATCCGACAGCTGTCCCTGGTCCTGAGCAGATGTCTTGGGCCCTTGGCTGTCTTTGGCGGGTCTCATGGAAATTTCACCAGCTTCCTGTGGCGAGTGAGTATCAGGAGAGGAGATGAAACACAGCTCCTGTTTGAGGATTCAGATATGGTTCCACCTTCTCCGTGAGCTCCTAGCAGCAAGGTCTGGTGTTGAGCGGGAACCAACAGAGCCCTGTAGTCTTGTAAATAAATTGTCCCATTCAAGACCCAGCTCTCCAGATGCCCAGGAAGTGAATGATGGAGATCTGCCCCTGGGGGCAAGCAGCAGGCCATACTGTTACTCTTCTTGGGGAACTTGTCAAAAATGGGATCTGAGCTTCTCTCCCTTCTCACGAGTGTGTCTGAATACCGTTTTGCTCTCCTTGGGCCAGTGAGGTCAGCCTTTCCCATCCCTCTGTGGGCTCAGCCACGTTCAGCCCCTGGCCAAAGAGCCCCTGGTCTGCAGGCCAAGCCTGCTTCCTGCTGGACGCCCATGCTCCCTGGACCCAAGTCTTCTGAGAAGAGTCTTTCTTTAGCAGATCACAGCAAGAATCCAGTGAGCAAAGGCATAGGCCGGGATGTTCGGAGTGCATCGTCATCCTGTGAAGACACTGGGGACAGGGCTCCGGACACCCAAAGACCACAGTCATTGCCACCTCGGTTTCTTGCAACCAAGATATGACTACTGAGCTGCCTTCGCTCCTTGCACGCGGCGGACACTAGGGTTGCGAGGGGCTCCTATTTGCAATTTAATTGTTTTTTTTTAATAGACATGGGGTGCCCTCGACCAGCTGAGTGAGGGCGCTGCCTGTCCCCTTGCTCTGTGATCCTCAGATGTTCCGCTAGCCTGGTGGGGACTGGATGGGGTCTCAGTAGCCACAGTGCTGTCCCTTCTCTGTGTGGCTCCGTTGTATCTTTCTGAGCCTCAATAACCTCCTCTGGGAAATGGAGTTATAACTCTTAAACCTTGAAGTTGAGTTGCAATTTCGGGGCAAAAGAAAAGTTCCTGCAACCTCCCAGCATTTGGAAGGGCCCCAGAGGGGAGCAATTAATCTCCCTATTTGTGCAGGCAGGACACTACCAGACTTCGATTTTGGCTGAGTTGTTTAATTTTCACTTCTGCTAACAGCCTGCCTTTCATGTCACCTCTCTCCTTATTCATTTCTGGCTTTCCGAGCTGCCACAGAAGCCTCTCTAGGCAAAACAGTAAAAGTGAATGATAAGTCGGAGCCAGGTTCATTCTCGGTAATATATAACTTGGCCACTAAAGCAATTACTTAATGTAATGTCCCCCGGGAAGGGACAGGGACACTGAGCTTATTGAGTGGGTGCCTACCGTGTGCCAGTCCCAAACCGGGACCTTCCTCTCCCCCAGTCCTCCCCTGCAGATCCCAACGTTTGCACTTCTGGGCACCCACTAATCATGGATGAACCTCCATCCCGACCTTCAGATGAAGCAACCCTCAGCTATGGAAACCACACTGCCCTGAGCCCCTGCGCCATCTCCACAGGTAGAGAGCAAGTGTCCCACAAACATGGCCAATGGACACCCACCGTGGAGACCGGGCCCCAAGGGTGCGTGTTAATTAGTCTCCTCTATCTGTGCACCGTGGGACACCCACAAAAGCTGAAAAGCAAGAAGACCAGACTTCGAGGCCCTGGCAGGCCCCCACCCCTTCAATGCTGAATCCATGTCTCCATCTATAAAAGACCAGGATGGACATGAAGGCCCTTCCTACAGCCGCTCTGTTCAGAGCGCCCTTGAGGCAGATAGTTTTCCTCCTCTGCTTATAGCTCAAGGACCCACTTAAGGAGCAGGCCCTGGCAGCCCCACCATCTCTGTGGGACTCATCAGGGCTCTGCGCGCGCTGCCTAGCACGGCTGGAGTTGCAAAGGCCAGACCAGGCAGCACCTTTCCATGGCCCAGAGGCCCGTGTTTTCATCTCTCGATGCTCCAGTGTGGTCCTGACCCCTGAAGACCTGTGCTTCTCCGAGCACCTTTGCTCCTATGCCTGGCCCCGAGCCCGCTCAGCCGGAGCCAGCAGCCACCTGCTCCCCGCTCCCCGTGGCTGCCAGCCAGCTTTACTGTACCACCGCTTCCTGCTCTTCTGCGTGAACCACGCGCCAGCCACAGGCCAGCTCCCAGACCCAGATCTTCCATCCTGCCCCACCTCCTAGCTCCCTCCCGGCCTACTGCTCACTGCACCTTCTCCCTAGAACGCCTGTCCAGCCCATGCTCATGGCCCTGCCTTCCTCCCTACTGCCCCTCGACTCTGTTCCTCCACTCCAAACTTCTTCACTCTTCCCGCCAACTCCAGCCACAGGCATCCCTGCCCGCTGCAATTACGTGTGCTGTCTGCAGGGTCACCCCGCACGCTCATACCCAGCACACTGCGTGATGCAAAACAGCCACTCTGCCAGATGAATGAATCAATTGACCCATGAATGAATGAACTGATGACATGTCGGCTCTTAGATGAGTCCTTCACGCTCCTCTCACTCAGGGCCACCATGTTTCTTGTCTTTAAGATTGTTTTGGAAAGCCAGCAGTTGGCACTGGATGGTTTGCCCTAGATTACCTGTGTCTTAATGGTTTATTCAACAACTCCTCTTACAGGAAGTTCTGCTAAGCAAAGCTCCAAGGAGGCCCTGACTTAGTTCCTGTCACCCCATCCACCTATGTGGGGAGACGTTCATCAAAGACACGGAGCCAGAAGGGCTGAAGTTAGCAGGTTGCTGAGCTTTGGTCATGGACCTTCAGTCAGAGGCCAGCACTGCCCAAAAGACAGGCAGGGAAGACTCAGAGTCTGACTTAGGGCTGCACCCCAGCAGCACACAGGCCAATGACCCCCCCAAGGGCACCATCTTGAGCATTTTCCAGAACATGCCACAGAAGCACTGGAGGTCCATTAGCCATTCCAGAAGCTTTGGGAATGCAGCAGTCAGCATGTCAATTGCCAGGTCCCAATCACTTATTTACTTCTCAGAGGGGAACTGAAAACCTTTAACTAGCTACCAAATCGCCACGTGCTTGTGTGGGATCCAGTTTCTTGTTTCAAACAACATGAAGACGTCTGCATTTTAGGGAAAATCAGAACAAAAAGAAACTAAGAACGAGGTGATATATTTTTTTCAATGCCTTAAGTACCTATCACAGGGCCCCGAGGTCCCGGGCTGGGGTCCCCCTCTTGGATTCCTAAGCTCTCTGTGACACCTTCTGTCATTACAGCTCTTCCCAACCCCCAAAATCTATTCATATCCTCGCTCCCCCCTACAGACAAGGGACTGGAGAGCCTGCTCTATGAAGGAGCCAGGAGTAAGTGCTTTAGACTTTGTGGTCTTGGCTGACCATTCAACTCCGCCATGGCACAAGACAGTACACCCAGTTTACCTACGAAACATGGCTTGGCTGGGCCCTACCGGACATGCAACAGCAAGTCCACACATGGCCAAAAACCAAAGCCACCATCAGAAGCTGTCTTTCTACCTCTGTGACTCTCTACAGCTGAGAAAAAGCTGTACTTTGGTAAAATGAGGGAATTGACGTGGCCTCAAAAGTCCGAGGCAAAGTGTTTAGCAGCATCCATCTTCCACTGCAATCCCAGCCCAGGCGACATCGATGACAGGTGTGCACACAGCCACATTGTCCCTCAAGAGCTGGCTCCCCAAACAAGCAAAACAGACTCCAGAAATTTCTGATACTCGGAATTTGCAGACTATATTTTGATCGAAAATACATTGGCATCAATGTCTGACCACTATGAGAATTGAATTCATAGGTCCCTGATGCATATTAGTTCCCTCAAAAGCATGGAAATAAAACCATGGAAGGAGGTGGAGAGAGACAGAGAGAGAGAGAGAGAAGGAGGGAGGAAGAGAAGGAGGGAGGAAAGGAGGGAGAGAGGGAGAGGAAGGGAGGGAGGGAAGAAGGAAGGAAGGAAAAAAGGAAGAGAAAGAAAAGAGAGAAAGAGAGAGACACAGAAACAGAGACAGAGAGACAGAGGGAATAAAGAAAAAGGGGAAAAGGGAGGAAGAAAGGGAGGAGAAAAATGCACTTTCTTTTACAGTTTAGCTTTTTGCCTTGAGAGAGAGAGAGAAAGAGAGAGAGAGGCTCTTCTGTTTATAAAAGCATTAATTTTCCATTGGAGTTATTTAAACAGCAAACTTTTTAATAGATTTTTAATATTTGGCCCATGCATTATATTACGTAGACAATTTGCTCACGCACAGAGTTTTAAACTAATTCTGAAGGAGCCGAGAGGGCTGTGGGGGAGGGGCGCCGCCGCACCTCCCCGCATTCCTCCGAAGATGTGCCCGGCATGGCAGAGTGTGTGCATGTCTATCCATATATATTCCTTAAACAAATGGCAGCCCATTCTCCACACGGTGTTCTGCACTCTGCTTCCCTCCCCTGGCAATCTTTCTTGAGGCTCACTTGGAACAGTATATGGAAAGCCGCCTCATTCTTTTTAACACTGCATAGCATCATTCTGCGGAGACACCATCATTTGTTTAACCAGTCCCCTAGTGATGGGCATTTATTCCCTGCTGAAGTTGAGGAGAGAATGAGATTAACACTCCATGAGCCGGAACGTGGCAACTGAGCGAGGCCAGGCCGGGCCAGGCGGGTGCATGAAGGCTCACAGCAGGAAGAGCTCTGGGGGGAGGTAAGCATCTGACTAGAGAGGGCTGCCCCTCCTGCCAGGTGGTGGGGAGGGGTGGGGGGATGTAGATCACAAAGCATGGATGCTGGGAAAACAGCCCAAGCTGGAGTTCCTATGATGTGAAGAAGGAAATATGGCTGGCCTCTGGTCTCTGGCCTCCCTCAGAAAACCACCATCGTTCCTCACCATGCCAATGAGTTCACTCCAGGAGGCCCAGGTGGCCTCCAAAGTGAGCCTTTTCTCCCTCAGGTCTCTCCTCACACTCACAGTGGGGATCCAGGCACCATGTTTTGGGGACCAGTGAGTGGGAAGAAGAAAGCACCAGGGCCTGGGCGGGCGGGCGGGGGGGGGGGGCTAGCTTCCAGTTCCCACAGCACCTCCCCTGCTTCCCACCTCCCAGCTCCACCTCAGATACACGCAAAGCAGAGTAGAAAACAAAAAACAACCTCATGATGACGAGAGAGAGAGAGACTCTATTTGACATTCCCTGGGGGGAAAAATAATCAGACCATGGTATTTTGTGTACTTTTTCACGTAAGGTAGAGCGAGTGTGGCACAGTTGGATTGGAAAAACAGATTTGAACATTAAGAAGGCTACAGACTCCGGCTTTGCATTTCATAGTGGGAAAATGAATTGCTTTGGCAACGCACCACCTTTTAAAAGAAGAATTCTGTGAGGCACTACCCTATTAGTGACTCAGCCACAAAATTAAGCTAAGATTCACAGCCAGCTTCTTCATTTGGCGAAAATACAGAAGAGTCAAAATGAAAATAAAACAAGTCCTTAGGCATGGGGGGGCCATCTGCACCCAAGCCGCCCTTGGGGGACCCTAGAAAACACAGGACAGTGAGGCACAGTCCTACCACGGGAGCCACGCCGTGGGAGCCACGCCACGGGAGCCACGCCGCGGGAGCCACGCCACGGGAGCCACGCCACGGGAGGCGCTGGTGGGAAAACCACAGCCCTGTCCCCTCTACTAACCCTACAAAGACTTGAGAACAAGTCAAGTCTCTGACAACCTCAAAGAAAGCCTACAAATGGATGTCCGAGCAAATGGAAAGTAAATCTAATCCACCTCTGCTGGGCCCATTCCAACTGGATTAGCAGACCCACTGATCGCCACTCAGGGACGGGAGTACGCATCAGGTGTGTCTTTCTGTTGAATGGAAATAGTATGCAAGCTGGTGGTCTTCAGAAAGGGCTCATGATAGTAATGAAGTAGAAGGATGCTCACTAGTGGAGGAGTGCAGGCAGCAAACCCAGCTCGGTCGTCAAATTGACCGAGGTCTAAGCCCGCACCTGAACAGAAGGAAGGGGAACTTGAGGGCCCGCAAACACACCTTCACCTGGGTTTACTAACCACGACACCTGCTTTGATTAGTGCCATAGTCCTCACCACCAGAGCCTCATGGCCCTGGCATTAGCAGATGTGCACCGGCTGATGTGGGGCTCACTTGGGCCTCTCCAGGTGAGCGCCAGTGGCCCAAGAAAGCCCAGGATTCTCTGAGGCCTTCTGCTCCCACTCAAGTCACAATTCAAGTCAAGTGGGGTACATTGAAGATGGGAGCTGGGGTGATCCTGGAAAGTCCCTGGGAGGGAGGGCATGCTTCATAGGGTTCCAGGCTGCAGCCTCAGGGGCTGCAGAGAGGGTTGAGGGGCTGCACCCCTTGCTCGCACTTTGGAGCTCCAGCCTTGAAGCCCTGGCCCAGGAAGAGCTGTCGCCACAGACCTGGAGGGCTGGGAACTTGGCAGAGATCCTCCATGGAGGGCAGGGCTGACCTGGAAGAGCCCCAGCCAGCACCTTCACTAACGTTAATGGCCCGGGGGGGCCATACTGAGACCAGCATGCACCTTCTCAGTGGCCTGCAGAAGCAATGCAAGACACCACCAGTGAGTAACAAATTCATTTCCTCTACAAGTTTCTACCCAGGAAGCCATGTGGCTGCTTCTGATACCACAGCTGCACGGATTCCTGAATCCCATAAACTCTGGCAGAGTGTCTGGGTGTGTGTGCGCACACACACGCTGCATCTAGGGTTTGAACTCAGGACCTGTGAACTATCCGTTAGCTTTTTCCCTGAAGGCTAGCACTCTCCCACGTGAACTACAGCTCTTTTTCCAGCTTTTTGGTGATTAATTGGAGATAAGAGTCTCATAGACTTTCCTGCCTGAGTTGGCTTTGAAACATGATCCTCAGATCTCAGCCTCCTGAGTAGCTAGAATGACCGGTATGAGCCACCCAGCCAAGGCTGATCCAAGAATCTTTTTAGCACACTGAATTCCAGGGACACTGCCTAGGAGCTCTAGGAGTCAAATTCTTAGTCCTCTCAGAAAGCCTCTAGGCTCGGTGGGAGAATCCACCAATTCTTTACAGAGTCGAGTGCAGACAGCTGAAGGATCGTGATGAGTAGGGGATCATGGCCACCCCCAACTACCTTGCATTCCCTTCTGTGAGTTAGTGTGTTATCTGCTACTCAGACAGGACGCCTGCCGAAGCGTACTATGAGTGACTAGAGTGGTGGACCTGGGCTTGAGCCGGCCATGGCCTGGAGGGCTCAGGCAAGGGTTTGGAGGTAAGATCAGCTCCATGCAGACTCGTTTCCTATCAGAACTATTTGCTGGAGAGAGCCCACGCTTGTTCTCATATGAGGATCTACACGTGTTTTGAGGAGGCTCCAAAGTACAGTTGGGGGGTCATGGCTTTGGCTGAGTTGCCTGCAGGAAAGTCAAGCTCAGAGCAAGAAGAAGGGCACCACGTAAGAGGATACGGGGGCCTGTGGTGGGGGCTTTTGTCTGTGTATTGAGTGAGTTAGGTAGTATTGGAAATCAATCCTCTCTCTCTACCCGTGTGTGGGCACTTCGGGGTTACCTAGAGGGAAGGATCGGGCCAAGTGACCTTATTGACAAATGCAAATGGTTCCCATTGATTTCTCCCAGGACCTCCATCATCCCCAAAGCAGGAAGTAGAAAGTGGAGGAGGGCGAGGGCCGGCCGCCAGCCCAGAGCCTGGGGCGGTTTCCGGGACCGTCTGCCTGGATCCCTTCAGCAATGGCATTGCTGAAGGTGTTGAGGCAGCTAAAGCATTAGGAGAGAAGGACCTAAAATCATTGTCTCATCTTCGTCCTGGTCTCTGGGTGTGTGGTATGAAGTCAGACGTGCAGTCTGAACACAGCCAGGGAGTATAGCCAGACAAAGGAATCCGACCAGCATCCTCCTAGCCATCCACCACCTACCTCCTCTCTCAGAACCACACTGAGTCCGTAAGGTCTTGCCTGAGTCTTTCTTAGGGACCTGCGGCCCTAGGCCGTGCTCTGGAGCTGACAGGGCAGCCTTGAGGAATCACGGTTCCTCATGGAAGGCATGGAGGTCATGAGTTCTTGGTAGATACTCTACGAACAAACGGGACAAAAGTCACGACTGAATGCTGCTTTGGAAATATCCTCTAAGAAGTCTGTGGCCTTCTGTCATTTAAGAAACCACGCTGAGGTGATTGAGTCTCTCATCTGTGCTGGACATCACAGAGGTCAGCAAAGGGGTAGAAGCTTCAGCTCTGTTCTCCAGGGAGTCAAGATGGAGCCTGACAGCGACAATCCAAAGGAACAGCCTGTGAGCCAAGGATGTTGGGTGTGTGTGTGCTGTTGGGATCAGCTGACCAGCTCACAGCCAGGGTGTGGCTATGGGGAGGGGAACCAGCGTGGCTCACTGCTTTCTGTCTTCACAGCCCCTCTTACCAAGGAAAGGATAGCTCGGCCATTCCCCACAATGGGCAGTTTTGCCTCCCAAGGGGACATCAGACAGTATCTCCAGTTAGTTTTGAGTGGTGAGGGGAAGGAGGAAGGCTTCTGGTGCTCTTACACACACCACCCAGCCCCAGGGACCAGCCACCCTGGGCGCTAGCCCACTACAGTTCAGAGTCCAGGTTTCAAGCTGGCCAGACAAGCTCTCAGAGGACCCGACACCTAACCACTGCAGTGTGCATTTGCTCACCAGAGAAGCCAGAGACGGGGCAGTGCCTGTGCCTGAGACCCATTTCATCTCCCCAGGGCGGGATGAGACTTGGAGACATGGAGCAGACTTGAGGGCAGTGCCTGGCCCAGGCTTTCAAATGGCTTTGAAACCTAGCAGCTACCAGACTGGGACGGAAATGCATGAGCAGCACTCAGCAGCCCAGACGTGCCTTATCCAAAGGAACCTCCGTGGGAATGTGAAGCGTAACTTGGCTTGGAGTCCCAGATGGGTGTCACCAACGGGGGGACGCCTGGCAAGGATGAGCAGCCCCACCTCCAGAGGGTGAGAGCCAGTGAGATCACTCCAAGCTCCCTCTGCGAGTCCATGCCTCCCACATCTCTCTTCCTCACCAGACCCAGAGGCTGGGGCAGCTGAGGCCCAAGGTGTCCATCAGAGAGGCCACCATTGGGCTCTTCCCTGAGAAAATGCCCTCTTTCCCTCTGTCCCTGGTACTCACAGCAGAGGAAGGGGGTTGCCAGCTCAAGAAGCATGCTCAGGGCCATTGAGTGGGAAGTTTGGGAAGCATGGTCCTTGGGGGCACCCCCAGGACATCTGAGATGGGATACAGACACGCCAGCCCTGCAGAGTAGAAGGCAGCAGAAAGGGCTGCCTCGGCTCTGGGGACGATGTGTGCAGAGGTCAGGCTGCATCAGTGCTGTGGTCTCTAAGGGGCCTGTTTCAGTTCCACAGTCTTCATGCTTTTTCATTCCTGCCTCCCATCCCCCAAATGTGCTCTTGCTAACAGTGATGGGATGGCCTCAGTTCCTCCAACCTGTTCTCCAGCTCATCTATTCTTCCTGTGCTTCTGAAAGAATCTTCCTGTTTGCCTAGTTTCCCTCCCTGACATCCGCAACCTCTAGGGTTAGCATTCAGTGACCCTTGTGATCCTGATGGCAGTGTTCAAACTCCAAGGCCATTTCAAAGGTCTCATTTGTTCAAGAGCCCATGATGTGTCATGCATGCAACCATGAGCAAAGATAACCCAACCATTGCAAACCCCTGCTGTACACAGCCTGGTGGCAGACAGACATTACAGACATTAGAAAATCACACACACACACACACACACACACACACACACACACACACACACCCCTCATATTACAGCTCTGCTTAGAGGGACCTAGCAGAAACAATTCTGGAGAGGACCAGTCCCAGAGGCCAGGTGAGGGCTGAGCTGGGGGCTTGGGGGAGGGGGTCATTATAGGAATTCAATAGAGAAAAGCAGAAGGTTGAATTCCCCTTCCCCAACACATACATTGTCAGGGCTCAAGGGAGGCAGCCAAGGAGCCCCCAGAGCAAGGAGCATGCTTACGTAGAAAGAAGTCCCCAAGGAGCACCGGAGGCCATGTTGGGCCAATGGCTCTTTATCCCATTTGTAGGCAGATGAGGGACAGGGTCAGATGGTTGCAATGTAGAGAATTAAGCAGACGGGACACGAGCAGGAAACACCAGCAGGACACGGTGACAAGAGCGGAAGGAGAGTGTGAGGACAGATCCTGGGATGAGCCGTGAGGTTGACAGCAAAGGGGGTGACTCCAGAGAGATGCAGCTGACACAGGACACCCGGGGGGATGTGGGCAGGGCAAGAGAGAGGACCTGCCTGCAAAACGTTGATGGCTGGAAACTCTTATGTACCGAGGCTGGAGGCAGGAGAGGACCAAGTGTGGGGAAATCCTGTCTCCCGAAGACCTTTGGGACATCTAGCTTCACCCCCACCTCCATTTAGCTCCTGTTCCTTTCTACCCCAAGCTGCTTCCTCCATACCAAAATACATGCACTTCCCTCATCCCAGGACAGACTTCCCACCACCTACCCTTTAGGCACCCAACCCATCCTTCCTGTCAAGGTCTTCCTCCAACCTTTCCTCTGGAACCCTGAGTTATAAGTAGCGACATCAGAACCCACCCATGCCCAGCCACCATCTTCATAGACCAAAGCCCCGAAGAAGCCTCTCCACTTCTCAACTTTTTTCTTTCAGCATTCCCACACTCATCTGAGCCCCCTGCCTTGTAAGCTTTGAGATCCCCACCCTCCGCTGCCCTGGGGGCTGGCTCTGAGCTGCCACACGGTGTTGGGGTTGAACCATCGGCCTGCTCCAAGACCCAGCAGTACACAGTCACATTTGCGTCTCAGGATATTCATTCTAAATGGGCTGCGGGAGGTGCCCGCTAAAGCACCATTCCATCTTGTGCTCAGAGCCGGGGGCGAGCAAATGGATCTGTGCAGAAAATGCTCTTTAAAATGCATTACGTGCATGAGTTTAAAGAGATGCCTGCTGCTTGGTGAATTTCAAAAAGGTGCGAGCCAGTGATGAATGACCTCAGGTGGCTACCCGGCTGAGGAACAAGGGGCGGTGTGTGTCTGATGGTAAATAAAGTGTGGACATATATCACCTACGGGGCTCTGCCGGAGGGAGGCTCTTAAACCTGTTGGACAGCAAAACACAGTTCCTAGACTCTCAGGCTATCATGCAATAAGGTTCTTATTTCGATAAAATATGATCAGAATCACCGCAGTGGGAGGGAGGGAGAGAGCACCATACTCATCACAGAAGGTCGAACCTCAGTTCATGGTTCTACTCAGAGTTCCCTGACTATGAAGGTAGCTTCTGTGCAGAGGCTATTTCTGGAAGGCCAGTTCAAGGTGTGCACCAACCAGGGTGATTGTTGTGGCTGTGGTAGTTTTCCAATGACTCTAGCACATTCTGTTTGGGAATTTTCTAGCCTGGATGGTACTCTTGAGGTAGTTTTATCCTAGCCTTGCTTCGTAGGGGAAAGAAATTAGTGGAGTTGGTTTATTAATTACATCCCTCTGTTTCCTCTCCTCCTTGTGCTAGCGGAGATATTTAAAAAAACAAACAAACAGAATATGCTAGCAAAGCCTTCTTAAACATGCCTCCTGTCCAGAGCTGCACACGAGTCACAATCTGGGAGAACTTCACAAGCTGCGGGCACCAGGACTGTGCACACAGACGTGGAGCCCCGCACCACGAGGGGCCCCCTGACACCCACCCTGGGCAGATGGATGTGTGTGACCAGGTAGATGGGCTGCCAGGTGAGCCACACCTGCAGCTTGTTCTCCATCTCCTTTCGGGGAGCAGAGCTGTCTGTCGGTGAACTTACTTTTCACGTATTCCACATTGTCCCCCGGCTGCCCGGACCTGTGCTGTTGTCATGCGTGAAGCCCAGAAGCAGAAACAGGATGAGGGATGAGCCCCATTCCGTCAAGGTGAGCTGGTGTATAATCACCCCGGAGTGAGTGGTTTGGGCAATTATTCATACAGACTATTTTTTTCCGGGATGGACAGCTACTCATCAGGGCTCAGAGGCGCTGGGTTTGTGACCCTGGGCAAGTTATTTTCTCCCACCTCCCATCTGCAGGGGGGGAGGGGAAGGCAGCCCCTGCCAAGCGGCCCCCAGGGTATAGTCCTGAGTCCTCGCCACCCCCATGTCAACATCCCAGCCCGTGCTGGTTAAGAGGAAGGGAGCAACGACTGTGGTGTGGGAGAGTGGGCTTCTTGCTCCTCGTTCACTAAGTAAACATTCACTGGGCACCTGCTGGGTGCCAGGAGCAAGCAACCATGGTGCCTACAGGCTCTATCTTGGCTTGGTGGCTCAGAATTTCCATGGCAGTTCTTTTGAACTCAATTCTGGAGTTCAAAGCCTTCATGGTGGCTTTGTAGCCCAAGTGTGGCTGTGACTCTTAGGGCAGTGCTCGCTCTACCCCTAGGCCTTCTATAGTTGGGGGATGGTGTCCCCAGGGCAACCTTCCCAAACGTGAGAAGACTGGAACTGAGAAATACCAGCCACAACGAATCTTGGTGCCCTTTTCCTCCTGATAAACAGACAAGTCATTCTGAAATCTGGGGATGCCCCCGGAAGTGCTCAGAATCAACAGTTTACACTTCGACCACCACCGAGCATCTGCCCGGAGCCAGCTTGGCCTCACAGTGGAGCAGAAGACAGACCAGAGAGAGGGCTCAACTTGATGGTCACTCAGCAGTTCTCAGCATCTGGGGAGGGGGGGGCAAGAGCTGATGTGTCTTGGAATCAAATCCTTGACAGACCCAACCCTGACTGTTGTCCCCAGTCAAACCCAACCCTGACTGTTGTCCCCAGTCCAGGCCAGCTTCGAGAAGCCAATGGTATGGTCTGAATATCCGTAGGCAGGACTTAGCTGAGCCGGAACCTTGCCCAGGAGCAGCTCCTGGAAGTTCCCTGCAGAGTCCTCAGACTCTGCTCCCTGACGAGAGTCGGGTTCACCTGGTGACCCTTGGCCTGCAGGAATGATCCCTTCTTAACTTTCAAAGACTTGTGGCCTTTTAGGAGAGTAGTTTTGGAGGCAGAATCTCACTCTGTAGCTCAGCTTGGCTGGAACTTGAGATCCTCCTGCCTCAGCCTCCTGGGTAATGGAATGGGTGTGTGTGTGGGGGGGGGGAATCTACACCTTTTTCTTTGGCCCTTGCCTCAGGAAACAAAAGGCTGTCTGGTACCCATCTTACATCTTGCGTTTCCTGTGTCTCCAGCCACCTGTGGGCACCACTGGCTGCCCCTTTCTGGCCTTTCATATGGATCAGAATGTGTGTGCATGTGTGTGTATGTGTGTGTGTGCGTGTGCTCATGAGCGTGTATACACACATGTGCTGGGGATTCAACCCAGAACCTTGGCCCTGCAGGCAGATATGCCACTGAGCAAGGGCCCCGGCTCCAGCTCTTAGAGTAAAGCGGCCGAGGTAGACCGAGAGTGTGAGCCTTTCGGCAGGCTGAAGGAGCGCAGCGTAGTGCCTTGAGCAGGAGCCAGGTCTCATTTACATCCATCTTCAGTGTCTAAGATGTGGCCAGTCACTCAGCCAAGTGTGACTGGAATAAACTCACCATCTGAGGCCCCATCTTTCTTGCTCATGTAGCTCATAAGGAGCTCAGATGCATGGTTGCTTTTTTAATGCTTCTTCTTGATAGAAATAAAAGGAGTAGAATCCATGAACCAAGCTGCAACGATCTCAAGCTAAATAAGGCAGAAAGATTTGGAGAAACAAAAGAAGCAAATTCTTTCCTCTCCAACGTAGACTCTTCAGACTAATGCCCTCTTTCTAGCCTTGTGCAGTATGTACTGAGCCAGAAGACAAACCAGTGAGCCATGGCGAGAGTACTCAATATTACACTGGACAAAATCTTCTGTATTTTTCACATAGCTTCTCACCCTTTCTGCAGAGTTAGCCACACAATTTTTAAAAAATAAATTAAGAAGTATTTATAGGATTTTTTTAAAAGAAAGAAAAGGGAGCAATTTTCTCTGCTACTTACTTTTATTTATTTATTTTTGCTATCAGTCCACTAAATTGACAATCTGGAGACATGTTCCTTACATGGATTGATTGGAATATCACAACGTGTTGACAAAATGGAAGAAGTCCCTGAAGCATCCTAAAGCAGGAAAAAAAAATCTCTCTGTTCAAGCCAATAGGCACGAAAGACAGACAGCGAGATCTACAAGTGCAAGGCATGGGTGTGATCCTTACAAGAAGCTCCTACTGGACCCTGGCTTCCGCTAAGGGAGACAGCAGCAGATTGGAGAAACAGGAGTCAGGTAGACAAGCCCAGAAGATAGCTGATGATCCATTTTCCTGCCTTGGCAGAGCTAAAAGAGAAAAAGGAAGTATGCCCAGCCTCAGATACAGCAGGTAATCCCTGCCGAAGGGATGCGTGGGGAACAGACAAGCTGAAATTTCATTAAGAGGGTCTTGAAAAATCAACCTGTCAGGATTAGACTCTTGTTCTTTCCAAGTGGTCTTTGAATTTTCTGGGTTTTTCTTTTTTTGGAAGGAAATAAATAATTCTATAGATCCCTTTTCCCCAATCAGTTACCTGTCTTTGAAATTAACCATTTCCCTGGCTTTCTCTCTGATTGGGATCAAGTTCCTTCTCAGTCCTTCTGAAGTGCTATTGTGTAGGGTGTTATTCGCTTAGCCACACATAATGTAACTTTGAAATGCGGTGGAAAAAAATTAGCATTTCCAGTGAACTGGAAAGAATGCATCTGATTTCAAAATGTGTACTTAAAAAAGGAAAGAGCGCACCCAAATTGATTCTACCCATACAGTGCTCATCCTGCCTGGCCAAAACCGAAAGGCATTTCTGCAAAAGGACAACTTTATTTATGGGCTTTTTTTTTTTAAAGAAAAGAAAAATGAAGATCGGGGCTTGGGGTGGGGGGAGCATCGTGAGGAATTAATATAGCTTGGATTAATCAAAGTGCCTGCTTTTAAGCTGTATGTCCCCACAGAGGACTGAATTAATGAGCAATTTATGCAATGAATATATTTTTTTCTTTCATTATCTAGGTATTCCAGAGGAACGTGCTTCTTCTGACTTGAATTCTCCAGATACTTCTCCACAATTTTAGCTTCACTTTGCATGTGTAATTACAGCCTCAAGTTGGTGGGAGCGTGTCTCCAGGCAGTAGAAAACTTCCTAGCCTCGACCCTCATGCAAATCAAGCCCCACTCTCAGTGCTCAACCGTACCTCTGGCCTGATTCCTTCGAAATGAAGAATCCACTTTGGAATTACCCTTGGGCCAGTATCTCCAGGGCTGATTTGGGGAGAGGCTTCTCTAATAAGCTGACCTCTTCCCCCGAGAGACTCAACCCCAGCAGCAATAGGGGAGAGCCTGGGAACAGGTATTGCTCTAGGTCCCAATAGCAGAGTTGCCAAGAATGGCTTCCTCAATGAAAAAGCAAGTTAACCCGTGTGCTACCTTACTTACCAAGGCAATTTGTGGACCCAGAGCCAAACCTGTCAGCCAGCCAGAGTGATTGAGCGACTACAACATAGACTTTTTCTCTCCTGCAGCTCAACCCCAGGGGCAATTTAGATCCCTAAGAACGGGTGCAACATTGTGTGAATAGAATCCTGGTATTCCATAGGCATGTCCGCCTCCAGGAAATGGGGAGAGGGCCGGGAACTAGGTGGGTGGAATTTCCAGACTCCGGGCCTGTAGCCTTATCTCCTCCTGCAGCTTTCTCAAAATGGATGGCTAGGTCACCAGGAACAATACATGCACGTGGCCAAGAAGCCTGGAACCATTGAAAG
This sequence comes from Dipodomys ordii, assembly GCF_000151885.1. Lineage (NCBI taxonomy): Eukaryota > Metazoa > Chordata > Mammalia > Rodentia > Heteromyidae > Dipodomys > Dipodomys ordii. The sequence continues at coordinate 1,273,594 of NW_012267291.1, read as the reverse complement.
CTCTGGGTTGAAAGCTCCGGCTGATAAGAGAATCCTGCGGATCCAGAGGCACCTGAGAAGCAGGAGTTGGGCAGCAGGCCTTGGGCGGGGAGCCAGGAGGCTCGTTCCCTGGCATGGCTTCAGTTTCTTCCGGTCACCTCCGGTGTCACCTCCTCCACCCAGCCTCTTCACACGACCAAAGGAGGCGGGTGGGGTGGGGGCCGGAGCAGAGGGAGGACCCTGTCAAGGGGTGCCAACCTCCTCGCTCGAGTTCACGTCACCGTTCTCTTGGCCCCCTTAGGAATTAAGGAACCACGAGGGGCTGCTTCTGGAACAGGCCAAGATGGATGTCTGCCTAGGAATTCTGATCTCCCTCACCTGAGACCTTGCCAGGTTCTGGAAAACACCAGAGGGCCGGCCACCCTCCCATTGGCTCCGAATTCACAGCATCCCAGGCCTTCCCAGCACAGATAATTATTTTCTTATTAGTTCCATTCACACTCACCTGCAACCTTCATTAGACACTGGTATAGAAAATGGTCCTCATCTTTCTATACACATGGCCAACTGAGTCCATGACACTGCCCAGCTGGGGCGGTGGGATGGCGCCAGCAGCCCTCCACATGCAAGAGGAAGTTGTACCCCCTCCTCACAGCTCCCACTCTGCCACCCAGGCATCCACCATTAGCAAGCCAGTAATCTGAGCTGACAATTGCCACTTCTCCTGCCTGGAGCAGGCATGGGAGGATGGCCGGGGATGGCCGGGGTCGCGTCTACAGCCCGTCTTCCTCTTAAGCTCCCTGAGCAGGCCTTGCCTCTGCCTCAGCAGCCTGGGGATTGTGTGCCCTCCCCAAAATGGCCACTTGCCACAGCTTTTATTGATGCCTGCTTGGTGGCAGACACAGTGCTGGTTCCTAGACTTCAATGGGGACACAAAGACAGCCCCATCCCTGTAGAGCAGATTAGGTAACAAGAAAAACACAGAACTGGGCAACTGAAGAGATCTCTCGGGGTGAACACAAAGCCCTTCCTGGGATGCAAGTTTGGGCTGGAGCTGAATTGCTGAGTAACAGAAGGGAGCTTTTCTAACACAAGCCTCCTCCCCAGCTCACTGTAGGCCTGCCCTTTCCCTTGGGGGATGTGGGGGATGATGGCAGGGAAGGGCCTAGTTGAATGTGCCCAGGCCCCTACCTGAGGGCTGTGGGGAGCTCTGGGCCAGGCCTGCCACACTCCCAGGCCTGCAGGGATGGCTTCAGCCTCTCCTCCCCATTGCTCCTCCAGGATGGCACTGTTCTCAGGAGTCGGGCCTGGATCAGAGGCGCTTCTGTCTGCCTTGTGAATGCGGATGGCTCCAGCACCTACCTTCTCTAAGTCCAAGGAAGATGGCAACAGCATTCAGACAGGTCAGACAGCTTGGGTGTGATTAGCTGGCCACAGGATGGCACGGGGTTCTTGAACCCCGGTCCACGTGAGTATGTTCCATCCCTCACAGCCTCCAGCATCATTATCAAAATGATTAAATTTCACCTTTCAGAACCACCTCCACAGCCCAGCCAGGGACTCTGGCTCCCAAAGAACCAGTCTTCCAAGCTCCCAGTCCTCAGCCTAAATGGAAATTGGAAGAATGAACCAGGATTTGTAGCAGGGAGAATGAACAGAAGGAGCAATGTCTACCAAAGATGTCATACAAGGAAGCGCATTCTGTAGCAGCCCCACTTAAGTGGGCCCTTCGGGTCGTGTGGCGACAGACAGAAAAGCTGGGGCCCAGCAAAGGTGTTTCCATGTGACAGTGACTCTGCAAACGCCACCTCCGGACCACTCAGCTGGAGTTCTCTTTGTGCCAATTAGGAGAAACCATTATGCCTGCTCCTCTGGCACCCCTTCTGAGTGTGTCTGCCGTGTAATTCGGTGATCGCCTGTACTGAAGTACTCAGAAAAGCAACATTACCTTCTCATCTGTTAACCAGTTCTTAGCCCACAGGTCCTTCTGGGGGAGGGGACCTTGACCCTCTAGCCTATCTCTGATGCTTGGTGAGGTCTCTGAGAAAGGGCTTGCAGGCAGGAGTTGATCCAGCCAAATCCTGGGGCTCCTTGGGCCTCCCTTCCCAGCCTAGGATTCGCAGCACTTAAGGCATAATTGACATCAGAGAAGGGACAATACATTCTAAAATGGAACCAAAAATACACTTTTAAAGAGTGGAGTAGAAGCGAAGGTCGCCCGTGCAGAGGGGACAGAGCACGGAGGAGCACGGTGTACTTTGGGGAGACGATTTCCCCTCAACCTGATGTACTGCCCAGCAGAGTAATTGAAAGCTCGCTGCGAGGCATATATTTTTCTCTTTGTTGATCATGTTGATTCAGGAAATCCAAGAAGCTTGAACACTGAAAATACCTGTAGAGCTACTTACGGCACATTTCAGCCACCAGGTTCCTACTTGGCGGGTTTGTGTCTACAGGCCTACCTAATGTTTCTTTAATATCTGTTGTTTGTTCTCTCCGTATTTAAATACATGACTTGGAAAGGACATTTTACCCTATCACAGTGAAGGGGAAAATCAGTGTCATCTGCCACAAAGAGGAAATATCGATAAAAAAATCTATACTATATTAGCACAAGTCCCCCACCCCACCCCCCAATACCCAACTCTCTCCTCTTTGCTTTGGGAAGCAAGGGGTTAAGAAAGCCAGTGCTTCAGAGTGAGAGTTTTGGCCTATACCTCAAGGGTGTTGACGCTTGCTATTTGGAAGACACCAAAGCACCCCCCCCCATATTAGCAAAGCAGAATGTCCTCAGAACACAGCTGCAAGATGAACAATTCCAAGAGCCAGAAAGGGGGCCCGGGGCCTCCTTAGAGCTCGGTTCTCAGGAATGTTTGTCCCTCCCTTGGGATGTATTCTTTTTTTCTAAAAAAAGCAGGCGTAGAGAACTGGGTTCCGTTATTTCGTTTTGTTTTTAAGGAATCAAATGTTACACTTTGACTTCTGAGCACATACATCTCAGTGGTTAAAAAAAAATTCCAATGATTACAAGGAACACGTAGGAAGGTCATGCAGCCTTCCCGGGCTGGCAGGCCTAGGACACACAGCACATGCGCGGCCACTGTGTTTCATGTGGACCCAGAGAACCGCACGCAAGAGTGTGTTCCGCACCACACACCAGGAATCCAAGGACAGACCCTCCTCCTCTCCCCAGTGCTCCACCGTGGCTCCACTGGCACAGACAAAGGAGTTCACGGAACCCGTCTGTGATGACTGGTGCCTTCCTTGTTTCCAGGCAGCTGGACTTCATCGCCAGGACCTGTGTGTGTCCACAGTGGCAGAATAAATTCCTCGCAGGGCCATTAGCATGCATTTAGACACTGTTTAGCACATGTTTATGAAGTTCCCGTCCCTATGGGACAGAAGCACTGTAGCAAGAGAGTCAAAGACCAAGAGATAGGAGTTCACAAGAGTTGTTTTTTATGTTATTTTCTCCATGCCAAGAAAATGCCTCTCCTAGCTTCAGTCAGTAGGAGAAAGAAAAAAAAAGATAATTCAATTTGAGCTGCATACCCCTGACTGGGTTCTCTATGAATTATGGATTTTCAAAAAGACAGGAAGGGAGGCGAGATATTGAATTTCCCAAACTAGTTTTATCTTACTCAATTTCAAGTTCATCTTCTCGTTCTGATTTAGGCGCTGGCGTGAGAAGCGGTCAGGTACCTTCTCGCCAGGCCTCCTCACAATTAGCCCGTGGTTTATGCCATCCAAGGAAACGAGGGATTTGTTTTTCTGTGTCCGTGGGCTTGTTTCCGGGGTTCCGTTCCCGGGGGCCGGGCGGCTAAGCACAGCCTGCCCACCCAGCCATTGTTTGCAGGGAAGCCGGAGCCCCAGCCCCAGGTCTTGAACGCATCACAGGACTTGACAAGAAGACTCAGGGGCTCCCAGAGCACCGGGGGGGGGGGGGGAATGTCGTGTCTGTACCAGGCTGGCTCAGAGGGGGTGGCACAAATGGAAGATTTTCAAAGATGGAAAACATGGGCAGTGACTCAGAAATGCAGCACAGCAGCATCCTGACGCAGGAGCCTGTGTCATCTGTACCCAGGCCTCACATGGAAACACCAAGCAGGCTAGAGCCCCGGGGTCTGCCCCAGCAGGGCCCTGGATGCCCCCACCGGACAGATGCCCTTGACCAGAGAGACTTTTGGTTGCCAGGACTTGCTAGCGGGCGTAGTAGCAGCTAGGGGAAAGAGGACAGGGGCGCGTTGCTGAGCATCTTAGAAGACCCAGGATGGTCCCCCATTGAGTTATCTCAGCTAAAATATGTCCCAGTGGAGAAATTACGGCGTTAGCCCAGTCTTGAGACAAAGTAGAAATTCTACTGGGACTAAGAGTTGTCTCTGTAAGGGGGGGGGGTACCCACTCCAGGCCTTCCCAGGGCAGGTGACACGCAAGGCCCACTCTGCTCCCGATCTCTACTCCAGGGCGCTGGCAAACAAGTCCTCCCTGAACCCCTCTCCTCAATTTCTATGCTGCAAACACACACACACACACACACACACACACACACACACACACACACACACACACACACCATCTCAGAGGGGAAATATGAGAGAAGCAATAGCTCAGGATTCGTAACAATTTTTCTCCTCTGAGCTCAGAGCTTCCAAGACAAGATTACTTTATATTCCTATAATATAATGCAAGAAGGATTTCTCTGCTCACGTTCCAGATAGACATATTTTCTGAAGAGCTGTTCCTGACAGCTAGTTAGTGAGGGGTGGGGAGAGACTCCATACATCCTGGAGCCCTCCCCCTTTTTTATTTTTGCAAAATGAAAACAGCTCTTTTTTCTGATTATAAAAATGATACATGTACACTGTTTCTTTAAAAAATTCAAACAGTACAAGAAAACATAGGAAGAAAAATAATTTTTAAAAATCACCCAAATCTTTTCTCCAACAGATAAACAGATGTACATATTTTGGTGCTTATCTTTCTAGCACTTTCTCTCACAGTTTTTTTTTGTTTTTGTTTTTTTGGTCCAGTCGTGGGGCCTGAACTCTGGGCCTGGGAGCTGTCTCTCAGCTCTTCAGCTCAAGGCTAGCGCTCTACCACTTGAGCCACAGCGCCACTTCTGGCTTTTTCCTTTTTGCTTATGTGTTGCTGAGGAATCGAACCCAGGGCCTCATGCATGCAAGGCAAGCGCTCTACCACTGAGCCACCTTCCCAGCCCTCTCACAGTTTTCTTAAGGCAGGTTCTCTTGGCTTTGGTATCGCTGACACTTGGAACTGGGTGGTTATGCTGTCCTGTGCATTTTCAGCTGGAGAACAGCATTTCTGGCCTCAAGTCATCTCAAATGGCTCCCCATCTTGCTACCTGCCTGAGGGCTGAGAAATCAGAATCATATCAGAACCATAGTTCTTTCAGGCTCAAGGTCCACTCTAAGAATTTTAAGTAAATTATTTGACTTCCCTGAGCCTCAGTTTCCCTGCCTCCGGACGGGGCTGTGTACTAAGATGTCTGTGTCCTAAGTGGTAGAGCTCCGTGCCCTGAATAGTGAGTGGGGACCTTCCAGGTCCATCCAGACACCCACTAGGTGTGTTCCCAAGGTGCCTGGCTCTGGGTGTTTACTAGAGACTGGAAGGGAGAAGATACCTTGGCAGGGAAGAGGAGGAAGAGGAGGGAGATGAAGAGGAGGAGGAAGGGGAGGAGGTAGAGGAAGAACAGTAGGAGGAAGAGGAGGAGGAAGGGGGTGGATGAGGAGGAGGGAGATGAAGAGGAGGAAGGAGAAGAGGTAGAGGAAATACAGGAGGAGGATGAGGACGAGGATGAGGAGGAGGATGAGGATGAGGAGGAGGAGGAGGAGGAAGCCGCTGCCCTGGGCTGGGAGGGAGCCTAGGCTGATTTATTCCAGGCACCCAGGCATTGAGTATCGGCAGACGCACAAGTCGTGACTTGCTGCTTGTGGATCTTGCTTTTAATTCAATTCTTTTGGAAAACAAATGAGGTGAGAGTTTGCCTCAATCTAGGATGCTAGAGGATTTTTTGTTGTTCTTTTTTTTTTCCATGTAAACTTTGGTTTCTTTTGGGCTGTAGATATTAAAAGGGAAAAGGAGAAAGACAAATGTGTGAGCTCTGTGAGGTCTCAGTAAGTTGGTTTATTCCATTGTGTGTGGGGGGCTGGCTTTGGTGAGTCACAACCCTGGTTTTTGCTGTCTTGTTTTGTTTTTTAAAGTAGTCTGTGGGTTCACTGCTGTTGGAAAGAAGGGGGGCTGGCTGTCCCCCCATCCCTGCCTCCGTTTCTCATACTCTTGCTTCCCAGGAAGTCCCACCTTGTGTCGTTTCCATGGGAGGAAATCTACCCTCCAGAGGTCCTCCTGGCAACCCTAGGGCCATCTCCCTGAGACCACAGCTTCCTCAACAGCCACCACATCCGGTCCTGCCCCCCCCCTGCAGTCTTGAACCTGGCTCCCAGTGCTCCTCAGCCACCTCCTCTTTGCCCCCACGGGGGGGGGCAGTCTTGCCCACTCTTCCCCCAGAGTCTCGTCCTGGACCCCTGGGCCGCTTGTCCAGGGGTTGGAGGCAGACCTCCCCGCTGCACCCTCTTGCTCACTCAGCTTCTGTTGCTGTCCCATCAACCTGTCTGCACCAGACAGCTGGGCCCTTGACTCATTCTGCTCCAGACCGGTAGAGAGCCGTGAGGGAAGTAAAGATCTTGCATCGCCAAACATGTTTTCTACTTTTGACATCCCAGCCTTCTCTATTAAGTGGTGAGTGAACCTGCTCTCCCTCCTCCCTAGTGCGCCTCCTCTCTGGGGAGCACTTCTCAATGAGTTGGAGAGATGTCTCCAGGCACATCTAGTGGCCCACAAGCCCCTTTGCTACTGGCCAACCAAAGGGGAGTGGAGCTCAGTCACGCCGCGCTGGGTCCGTGGCCCAGGAGCCTGCCCCAGCCTTTCACAGGGAGTCCTCTCGTCCCGAGACACGAGTGAGCTGCGATTCATGGAAAACTCCAACGAGCGTTCACTCTGGAGTCACCCACACACAGCACGCCATGGCCGTGGCTCCAGCTGGTCACTGCTGTCTAACCAGGGGTCAGTGCCTGCCTGAGGTTAGGTAGAAGGCGGCCCAGAAGCCCTCCTAGGGCTCAAGGATGCCCTTCGTGTCGTCTTGGCTAGGAGGGGACCTGGAAGTGTGGCTGGTCAGGCTTCCTTCTGCAAGGGGAACACCAAGAGCAGGGAGGAGACACCTAGATCTTGCCGTCCCGAGAGGTGACAAGACTCAGTCCCTAGGGCCACCTGGACTCCATCACTGCCCCTTCCTGCCACCTCCCACCTCCTTCCAGGTCCACGTTTGATGAACTCTCCAGCTTCCTCCCACATCCGCCATCTTCCCTGGCTTCCACTTTGGCCTCAATATATAACATTCTACAAAAAACTTTCCAGAATGTAAACTGAGCTTTTATCATTTTGTCTTTAAGAAACACTTCAGGGCTGGGAATGTAGCTTAATGGTAGAGTACTTGCCTAGCATGCATGAAGCCCTCGGTTCAATTCCTCAGTACCATAGGAACAGAAAAAGCCAAAGTGTGCTGAGGTTCAAAGTGGTAGAGTGCTAGCCTTGAGCAAAAAGGGACAGTGCTCAGATCCTGAGTTCAAGCCTCAGGACTGGCAGAAAAAAAAAAAAAGAAAGAAAGAAAGAAAGAAAGGAGAAAGAAGAGAGAAAGAGAAAGGAAGGAAGGAAGGAAGGAAGGAAGGAAGGAAGGAAGGAAGGAAGGAAGGAAAGAGAGAGAGAGAGAGGGAGGGAGGGAGGGAGAGAGAAAAGGGAGAAAAGGAAGGAAGGAAGGAAGGAAGGGAGAGAGAAAAGGAAGGAAGGAAGGGAGAGAAGGAAGGAAGGAAGAAAAAGAAAAGGAAGGAAGGAAGGAAGGAAGGAAACACTTCAATGGTTCATCTCAGCCTGAGCAAGGGCGTGGGGAGCTCTGCAGGGCCCGCCCTCCAGCCCCTGTGGGCACTGGTTCCTCTGGCCGGTTTAGCTGGCTACGTGCTCCTCACTTGGCTCACAGGCCTCTTCCCCAAGGAGTCTCAGCACAGGTGTTATGCCCACGTCCACGTGGGCCTCACTGTGTTCCAGTGGATGGCACGTCGTGTGGGCTGCTGACACAGCAATGGTGATGGTGGCAGGGCCCGGGCTTCTCAGCCCCTTCTTTGGCCGTCCTGAGACTCTGAGAAAGCTGGCCCTCAGGAGAGCTGTGGAGGGGAGGGCTCCCGCTGCCTGGAGCCAAGGCCACAGCTCCCCCAACCCCAGCTGACCCTCGGCCCAGACATCACCCCTAGGTGCGAAGGCCCAGGCCCCAGGTGGCTCTTGTGCACAGCTGGGTGTGAACGCTGGGTACTAGGGCACATCTTCTGAGGGTGGCACCAGCCGACTCCCCTTGAATGATGAGAGCACCCCGCCTTGGGAGAAAGCGAAGCGCCCAGACTCCCCTTGAATGACGAGAGCACCCCGCCTTGGGAGAAAGCGAAGCGCCCAGACTCCCCTTGAATGACGAGAGCACCCCGCCTTGGGAGAAAGTGAAGCGCCCAGACTCCCCTTGAATGACGAGAGCACCCCGCCT
>NW_012267291.1:1227648-1264966 GCF_000151885.1 Dipodomys ordii | reverse complement strand
GAAGCGCCCAGACTCCCCTTGAATGACGAGAGCACCCCGCCTTGGGAGAAAGTGAAGCGCCCAGACTCCCCTTGAATGACGAGAGCACCCCGCCTTGGGAGAAAGTGAAGCGCCCAGACTCCCCTTGAATGATGAGAGCACCCCGCCTTGGGAGAAAGTGAAGCGCCCAGACTCCTCTTGAATGATGAGAGCACCCCGCCTTGGGAGAAAGCGAAGCGTTTGGGGAGGAGTATAGGGAAGATGTTTGGGGGCAGACCAGGCCTCCCTGATCGCCTTCTGCCAACCATGCGCTGGTGTCCTCTTCCACGTACAGAAGATACCGCCAGTGGCCGGAGAGGCTTGCGAAGGGCTCTGCTGCAGCAGCCCCACCTCCCTGCTGACCGTGGACTCCCCGCAGGCATCCCACCACGCAGCCTGGACCGTGTCCAGCTCACAGCCCACCGCACCCTTCTTGAGTCTCTAAGTCAGACTCCACACACACCCACGGCCCCTGGAGCCTCCTGAGCATCGCCTCTCCCACACCACAGTGTCCAGCCCTCCCCGTGGCACCCCTTCCCGCCCCGCCCTCCGGACTGAGCTGTCACAGCTTCCTTGAAGACAGGGCCCGTGTCACTGCATCCGTGCGGTCTTCCCGAGATGCACCACACAAGCTCACACTTCATATTGCGCACGCGCACGCACACACACACACACACACACACACACATTGCATGTGCATACCATGAGCACCCCACTTCACCCCTGGATCCTCAATGTCCCCACTGCAGGCTCACAAGGAGCTCTGTCTGTGTTCAGCATCTGCCATGGCCCACAAGGAAGCTAGCCTCTCCCACCTGGCCTCCTGCCCCTGGGTGTGGAGACACAGTTTACAACTCAGTTTACCCTCCTCTGGAGCACCTCCTTCAGCCAGGAGGTGGAGAGGCTTGTCTGGACTATCCACTTTTAACTCAGGAGGGCTGGATTGATTGTGACACGTGTGCACACATATTGGCAGTGCTGGGGTTTGAACTCAGGACTCTCGCTAGCAAAGTGCTCTCCTATTTGGCACATGGGCTTTGTTTTCAGGTAGGGTCTCAGGCTTTTTCCTGGACAGCCTGACTGATATCCTCATTCCTCTGCCTCCCAAGCATCTGGGATGGGGATCAAAGCCCAACCCAACCCATCTATTTAAAAATAAGGTTCCTACTCTAACCAAAGCCCAGGTCTTCTGTTTCTCCTTGTTACTTTGCCATGTACTTGGTCATAACCAACAACACAATCCTGCTGTGCTGAGAATTAGTGAAGCGACCTGTGGTCTCTCTAGGCCTCCCCTGGCTTCCTTGTTTGCGATGACCCAGAACACACAGACGGGTCCTATCAGACGCTTAGTGGAGCGTCCTTGAGCTTAGGTTGTCTTGTGTTTGGTTCATGGTGAGCCTGGGTGGACTGGCGAGGACGCTGGTGAGGTACAGTCCCTTCCCGCCACATCAGACACACCAGGCCCTGCCTCGCATAGGCCTTGCCTCTACCTGAATAACCGAATCATTCTGGAGACAAATCTCTCCTACAGAGTCGTTTGACGGCCTCTATTGACCTAGATGTTTTATATATGGGGTTACAAAGCAAGTGAGGCAGACTCTCCAGGTGTAACTGAGGAGCTCTTTCTGATGTGTCTGTCTGCCTGCCTGCCTTCCCGTCTCTTTCCGTTTTTTGGCAGTACTGGAGTTTGAACTCAGGACCTCCTGGTCGCTCAGTATGCTTGCTTGGTGCTCATTACTTAAGCCACACTTCAACCCTTTTTTTGCTGGGTTATTTTGGAAACAGGATTCTAGTAAACTTTTCTGCCAGAGCTGGTCTTGAACTGTTACTCTCCAGATCTCAGCCTCTTGAATAGTGAAGATGACAGAAATAAGCCCGGACACCCAGCTAAAAATTTTTCCTTCCTTCTTTCCTTCCCTTCTTCCTTTTTTTTTTTAATTCTAGAGGTCTGAACGCAGGCAGGCCTCATGCTTGCTAGGCTGGCATTCTTCCAGCCCTGGCTCCCATGTCTGCGACCCCCTTGCCACCTTATCTGGCTCTCCATGACAGCCCAGGCTCATCCTGTAGTCCCATCCCAGCCAGAACCAGCGGTTTCCAGTAGACAGCTGCTCACGGCACTGGCGAATGAAACCCACCAGACCGGGGCACAGTCACTGCTGAGCCCCCTGGACGCCCAGGCAAAGTAGCCACAGATCGGTGTGTGCACACTGGCCAAGCTAGCTCTTCACTCGCCCATCAGTCCCTGAATTAAACCACCCTCTCACCACCAGACTGGAAGGACCAGATGTATATTTCAGTTGCCCTGGGCCAGGAGTGTGGATCAAGTTTAAGGAGGGCAACTGGTGATGTGGTGAATGCATCTGTGTGCTCCGCCCTAGGCAGCCCACTCCCTGCTCATGGCACGAACAGGGATGGGGCAGAAGGCGGTGATGTCTGAGGAAGGGAGGCGGGGTCCGTGGGCAGTGCACTGGAGGCTGGCAAACAGGAGGGTACAGCTCCACCTTCCTGACCTAGGGACCTGCCCCGAGCCAAAGGACACCAACAGATTTGGTCTTCATTTGCGCTAAGGGTGGGTGGTCCTCCCTGGCTTGTGCTCCTGTGACTGCCAGGGGAGATCCCTCTCCCCAGCCCTCCCACTCAGCCCCCTTCGAGCCCAAAATGGAGGAGCCATTCTGCTTCTGACAGCCCTCTCCCTCTGCACCTTCTTGCTGTCTGTCCATCTACCTACCACGCAGCGTCAGCCTGAAGGCTTACGCTACTCTAAGTGGGTGGAGAAGACACTGGGTCCTGTTGGAGTTCGGTCTAATCGGTTACAGGACAGGCACCGAGAAACAAAGACATAGTGCCACAGGGTGAGAACTGTGCAGGGAGAGCTAGCTGCACCGAGCTGCCCGGGGCGGCTGGGTGCCCTGGGTGGAGCCAGGGGCTGTCTGGCTTCTAGCACGACCCCCAAGAAAAGACCGTGTTAGCGAAGAAGGACCATGCACCTACTCTGAGCAATCCAGCAAGTACCAAGCTGGATGTTACACAGCAAGAATAAAAGAGAGCAGACGCCGGCCAGCATTCCTTCCACACAGGTTTATTGGGTACACAGAGTGGGCATGCCTGCGGTGAGCTGGACACAGTAATGCAGAGCGGCCGGAGCTCTGCTGGGGGGGTCTGGCGCCGTGCAGCCAGGACGGACGAGGGTGGTCGGAGGCCTAGCTGAGGCTGTGGAAGTCCCCGTGGCCAGGACCCTGGCCATCAATCGCAGGGGACTGACTGGGATGGCCACGCGGCGAGTGGGGCAGGCTGACAGTCGTCTTTCTCGCGCAGTGGCTCAGAGGCCTTCAGGAGAGCCTCCACCCAACCCTCTGACGTAAGCACGACAGGATTGAGGGGGGGCCCTCCCGAAGGGCCCTTGTCCGTCACCTTCCACGCAGGCTGTGCTGACCGGAGAGTCACCTGCCTTGGGGTCACCTCCTGGGCCTTCCTCACCCTGTCCCACCACTGCGGCCTGTGGGAGGCCCAGAAAGAGGCTAGCAGTCTGTGTGTGCACACGGTCTCCCGCCATCACTCCCTGTGCCCTCGGCCGCAGCATGTTTTCTGAGGAGCGTCCTGCACGGACACACAAAGCTGTGCCTGCCTTGCGGCCTCCGCTCCCACCTCCTTTCAGGGCTAAGGCTTGTTGGGGGATCATAGTTTGGTCTCCAGACCTTGGATAGAGGGTGGAGGGCCCCGGACACTTCCCTTTTGGCGCTCCTTTTGGCCATCCACATCTGCCTTGCAGTGCCAAGGGGCCCCTGGGCACTGGGAATGAAGATCTGCCTGTAGGGCAGATGGCGGGAACCTCACCCACTCCCACCGTGGCCTCCCGTGCCCAGAGCCGTCTCAGCTCCGCTGCCTTGGGCTGGGGGTGATGTTCTGTGCGGGGCCCTCAGAGACCTAGGAATCACTTCCTGGCTCAGGGGCTGCTGTGATGGAGAACCCTGCCTACTCCTCCACCGAGGGCGCTGCTGGTCTTCTAAGCAAGCTCTGGGCAAGGCCCCCAGCTCACAGAGCCCTGGGAAGAAACTATCCAAAGTCCCACGGCTCTTTCCCACATCCCTATTGCTGACAGGCATCTTGATGAGGTCTTCAAGCTGTGTTGGGAGTTCGGGTTGAGGGAATGTGAGAGTGGGAGCTATCTGCCTTGGGGCAGGCACTGGAGTGCTGAGGAGGTAACAAGAAGACCATGAACTGGGGTAGGACCAGATAAGGGGGCCCTGAGGAGAGCACCCCAATGCTGCTGAGAAAGGAGCTGTGGGGAAGGTGGCCCTCAGACCCAGACATACCCCGCATCTGGGCAGCACAGCAGCCCTGGGTGGACAGATGGGTAGACACACAGTGTCCCCTATTATCAGGGGCTCATTTCTTATGCAGCAGTACAAAGCGTTGCTCTGGGAACACGCCTGCTGAGTTCTTGGACAGCAGCTGGCCAACAGCTTCCCACCTACTACCTGATTCGGCGTGGCAGAACCTGGAACAGTAAATCCTCTCATTCCACATAGCTTTGGGGGGGACTCCATGAGTCAATCAAGCCAACTCTAAGAAACGCAGCAGAGATGCCAAGCCAGCTCTGAGAAGGGGCTTTCCAGAAGCCCTCACTGGGCCTGCCTTGCAGCAAGATCCTCCTCCACACCACCCCACTTCTGAGATGGCACCTATGAGTCAGAGGCCCAAGGGCAAGGGGGAAGGGATCTGTGCTTACCTATAAAGGATCCTCTTTCTATTAACTCTCTGGCTGGGCAAACTTGTCCTTCCGAGGGCAAAGGTCACATTCCCGATGAGAAGAGGTTGAAGCACACATTTCCAAGAGGGCACAGTTGCCGGCTGCTCCAAAGACAGTTGAAAGAAGAAAGGCTTAGGTAGAAAGAAAAATGGGGGAAGTGTTAACAAGATAAACACACACCATCTCCTAAGGTCATCTTAGTAAGCGCTGAACTTAATGTCTGTCTTTCAGTGGTCAAATGAAACGCCTATTTAGTGGCCAATGAAATGTGTCTTCACAGGCAAATGCTAAGGCCACTGTCCACTGATGGGAGAGAGAGGCAGTCATGGAAGATGGCCCCTTTTCCGAGGAGGTACAGCAGGCCCTTAATGAACTAGGTTTGGTGTCTCATCTCCAAAGCCTTCTCCGCACATGATCGTAGACGAAGGTCTGCCTAGAGTCCACTGATCCAAGGTCACATCCAGACAAGCAGATGCCACAGAATCGTGATGTTCATGTTGACCCTGGAGACTAGGGACAATGAACAGGCCCAAGACAAGAAAGATCGCTGAGTTTGCAACTGGGCCCCTCAGGAAATGACAGAGCTGGTAGGTACCCATCTGCCTTTGGACTCAACCACTGGACAACAAGTCCAGGCCCACAAAGGTGACCTAACTTACTAGCGACTTTGGAGCGAGATGGAATGATGGAAACTGGGATCTGGTCTAGCAGGAAGGGCCAGTGGCCCGGTCCCCGAAGCCCACCCCAGGCCGCCCCGGGAGAGGGGACCGGCAGTGCCCACCAGGATCGTCACTGCAGCTGCGCCATCTAGTGGTGAGGGGCTTTAGGTATTTTATGCCCCACTGGAGCCCTGGGGGTGCCAATCACCCACAGTAAGATCCGGGCTCCAGGGAGGCCCCAGGGGATGTCAGGGAGCCCTCTCGTGGTGTCCTCACCACGAACCTCAGCTGCCCACCACACCTGCCCTGGGAACACCCAGCAGCCCACCATCTTCCTCTTGGACTGGAAATAGGGCTCCAGGAACCAACGTCCTACAAGATCCCGTTTCCTCACCTCTCAAAACACAACACTGGGAAAACCCAAGAGAAACAAGAAAACCCACCAGGCAAATGACCTGATGCTTTCAGAAGCGTGAGACCACCTGGTGGATTCACATACCCCAGGGTGTCTCTCCAGAAACTTCTACAGTGTCCACTCCAGCCGGCTACAGCGTGGTGGAGACTCCACAGTCTTCCCACTTCCCAGGTAGTCTCCCAAGGCTGAGATCTGTCCAGTAGGCTATAAAGAACCAACTTTCACCATAGGCGGGCCTCCAAAAGCTGAAGAAGATTCCAGAAGTACCGGAGTCCCTTCTCTACACTTCAAGGAAGGGTCCTGGGAGGGAAAGCCTCTCCAAACGTAACTGCTTCATTCAACTGTCCTCCAAATAAATACTCAGCGTGGCAGTGCTCAGACCCCATTAAATCCAAGCCCCCTTTAGCTTCCTCAGGCATGTATCATGGCCACCAAGAGGCCCGGTTAGGTGACCCCTGGGCCAACTGCTAGCTGTCTCTCTGTAGCTCTTTTCGCCTGGCCTGGCCTGGGAGGTAAGCACTTAGTGCCTAGATTTGGACCCGAGCTGTCCGAAGCGCCCCCTTCCCCCCAGCTTTCTTCCTGCTTCCCCACAGCTCTCCAACAGCTCTTCCCCACCCCAGGGCCTTTCCACCAGCTGCCCCCTCTGCCTAGGCACTCACGAAGCTCCAGCTTCGGCATCACTTCAAGCCTCTTTCCTAGGGCACCTTCCTGAAGGCCCCTCAGATTCCAACAGCACGGGCAGGGGCCGGTGGTTTAGAAAGTTGGGTCCTGGCACCCACCAGACTTGCTGAGTTCAAGCTCAAGACTCTACCACTTCCCAGCGGCAAGTTATCGGCCAGCTCTCTCTTCTACAGTATTCTGCTGTGAAAAGTGAGTGAATGCACTTCCCAGAGCTCCAGAACGCATGGAGTACAACTCCTGTGAGCCAAGGCTGAGCACATGGCCGAGAACAGCCGACCCTGGGGTCGACCTGGAGCCCAGCGGAGGACTTGGATTTCGGGGGACAAGGTCCCTAGATCTTCATGCAGAAGAAGCAGTAAAGGCTTAGCTCTGTCACACCTACCAGGATTTCCTCCCAGAGCTTGAACTAGTGAGGGAGAACTCGGAACTGTTAATTGGAATAAGAAATGAACTCAGGGGCTCCCCATCAAGGAGCCCTCCCCTCCCTTCCCCGTCTTCCCTTGCTCTGAGTGTGCAAGGCCTACGTTCCAGAGCCACCTTGGCCTTCTCTGAGCTAAGTCAGTCACCACCCAGCTGTGTCTGAGAGGCCCAGGGACACAGATGTTTCATTACCATGGTAACTGCTTAACCTTGTACTTCTGTTCAGGTTACTAAGGGGCCACGAAAAGGAAACCAGGCAGCCATGTTGGCTCCACTGCCCTGGCCCACGCCCCCCGAGGAAGTTCGCTACCCTCTCACTCGGCCTGGCCCTCCCCAGCGCCAGCACACTAAGACGCTCAGCCGTGACCCCAGGTCTCCCAGACAAAGTCAAGGAGGGCCCTGCCACAAACTCTGTTGCTGGGTCCCTGCCTAAGGATGATGACCCCTGTTGCTCCTGGGATAATAATAGCTGCACTTCACTACCGGAAGAGCAAATGCAGCGCCCGAAGGGGCCAAGTCCTGCTCGGGGTGACTGACAGCGCCGGGTGGCGGAGCGCACAGCAGCCAGTCTGTACTGGTCAACAGGGGGCAGCCGCCCCTCACCTACGGCCCGCCCGAGAGCAGGAAATGGCGGACCCCAGAAAACCAAATCAGAGATCCTGAAGCTTGGTAAAAACCGCCTAACATCTAAACATGGGTGGATGATTTGGCACCGTTCACACTTAAAAACAGGCCCTCTGAAGGTTTCCAACAACGTGTTTCTGGGCAGGCTACCCCTCGAGGGCGGTATCTCCTCCATCCAGCATGGCGGCTGTTCACTGATTGACTTCTACTGGTCACGGGGGCTACCTCGTGGGGGCTTCTTTCTGAGTACTGGGGCTTTGTTCATCTTCCTCAACTGCCTCGTGGCCCTTGGCTCACGTAAAGCAACCGCCTAGGCACGGATGTTGCCCAGAGGTGGAAGGTGAGGGCACTGGGCTGGGGGGTGGTTTCTCTTTGACCTTCAGGCTTCCCTTCTGCCCCCCACCCCATCCACTCCCAAACCCCTTCCCAACCTCCGTGCTGGGAGCTGGGCTCTGACCTCTGCTCAGCCCTGTCCTTGTCATGTCTACCGGGCTCTATGGACTCTTGGCCCTGGCACCTGCTCACATCCTCACCTGCCCTCTGGTCTGGCTGCCACCCCTGGCACCTATGTTTACTCCTAGGATCCTTCCTGTTACCTCTCCATGGATGCTTCCCAGGCTGGCCTTCCTCCCAGGCCCTAATCCTACCCAGCTCTCCTGACCACATAAAGGCATGGCTACCCAGTGTCCTCCAAATCCCCCTGCCCCTCTACCCTGCTGCCAACCAAGTTTCCATGTGGCCTCTGACATTTAAAACTCTCCGTCCAGCCTTGGCGCAAAGAACCCAGGGCCCCTAGCTGTTGAGATGCCAATACCACCAGCTCATCCGGCCCCACACGCCTGCGCCTCCAGCACCCATATGCCCGGCCCCAGCCATTCGAACCCTCTTCCCAACACGCCGGTCTTAATTTGGGTCCTTCGTCACCCAGTTGTCAGCAAGTGCCCATCCCTGGCCCTACAAGGCGAAGTCAGGCAGGAGCTCGGGGGCTTTGGAGCGGCAGCACAAGGTGCAGGCCATCTGGAGGCCCGTGACACGGGAGCACATGCCCGGGGTGTGGGGTGATGTCCGCCTCAGCTGTCCCCCTCTTGCTGGCTTCCGACCCCAGCAGGCCCCATGTCCCTGCTATTAATATAGTGCAAAGAGGCCCAGCAGCTGACTGGGACAAAACCTTTCCACACGGACGGCGACAACTGCTATAGTGCTGATTTGGGCTCTGCGTGTTCCCACCATGCATTCTTTCAAGGGGCACAGCTGAACGCTGCCCCGCGCCAACCACCAACGCTGTGTCCACTTGGCTTTGGTCTGGAAGGCCATTTCCAATCATCAATCTGGGGCCTTGAAAAGGACCCCCCCCCAAAGTTGGGTGACGGCTCTAAGAAACTCATGGGGCCTTCCGAAGCAGGGGTTTCTTTCCACTGATCATGCTCTGTGCACATCTGTGCCGAGGCCCCAAGCCCATGCATCTCTGTGGCTGGGCAGGGCTCGGGGCAGCACTGGGCACAAAGGTGCAGCTGAGTAAACACCAGTGTGGTGATGTCATGGGAGACAGAGGAAGAAGTGCTTGAATTTTCCCAACATGTTTTCTTTGGGGGCAGAGAGGGTGACTTCGGCTTATCCCCGAAGAATCCATTAGGAGTGAATGGCTAAGAAACCCGGAGAGGAAAACTGCGAGAGGGACACGGGTCTCATGAGATCCACGAGAGACAGCTGTGCTCCAGGCCTGCTGGCTTCGTCTCCACCGTGAACATTCCACGGCGTGGGAACAATACTCAGCAAGGGCTTGTGCGGGCCCTGGCTGTGCTCAGACCACTCCGGGCACCTCTTCATTTGTGGGGAAGCAGCAGCTGGCCTGGAAGGCCTTTACTGTGCCAGGGCACAGGGTGGCTAAGCGCCCTGGGCCTGCTGGCTCATCTGCCCCATCCCTGGGCTCTGTGCAGAGAGGTGGCACACACACTTTGCGGTTTGAGTCTCGAGGAGCCAGGCTGTGGCTGGGCGGTGGGCACTTATCTAGCGTGTGTGAGGAGCCCTGGCACGGGAAAACAAACACATAAAAAGAAATGACGTTTAGCATTTAAAAACTCCCTGCCCAGCAAGGCCACCGTGAGCTCCCCCGGGACGCGGCCTCCTCCACACAGTGAGCGACAGATAAGCAGCCTGGGTTATCGGCTACTGGCTGGAACCTGGCAGCGTTCTCGTGCACACGGGGCTTAGTTTCACTCACTTCTGACGTCTGTGATGAACCCAGACTTCGCGACACAGGTTCTTTGGGGGGACCCTTCGAACAGAGGGAGAAATTTGACTCAGCTCCCCTTTCCCAAGTTCATGGGAAAGCCAGGAGGCGAGGGTGAGGAGGCCAGTTCTACGAGGCCGGAACGGAGCCTGAGCACGTCAGCGGCCAGGGCAGGGCACAGCCCACGCTCACTGGTGTTTGGGACACAGTCCCCCGGAGGCCAGGGGCAGGGTTGAGCCCGTGGCTGGCTTGGTGGCATCTGCAACGGTAAACATGTGACACCATGGCAAAAGCCATGGTAAAGGCAGACCAAGACAACTACATCTGTCCATTTATTATTAGAAGGCAAATGTCACGGAAAGAAAATATGCCCCAAGTAATTTAGTCCTGTTGAAACTCAGCAGGCTTCAACTGGTTGGAACCAGAATCCCTGCTCTGCCCTCCCACTCCTCAGCAGAGAGGCGCCTGACTAGAGACTGGAATCAAAATCTAACTTGCCCCCTTCAGTGCATGGGAAATATGTGTCACAGACACGGCAGCCATGTCTTCCCCGGAGAGGAGACGAGCAAGGGCCTTGAGAAGCAGAGCAATGCCGTCCATTTTAAGAACCTCATGCGTACTTTAAAATGCGTAACTAGACGGAATCCAACCAATCCTGGCAATTGTTTTGATTGGGGGGGGTGCCAAGGTCTTGCTGCTCCATAGCTTGGGAAGGAAGTCCTGCCTACTGGGTAGCTAGCATTCTAAGGGGGGGTACCCCTGCACCTGGCTGTTGGCAAATTTTCTACAGCAAGGGTATACTTTTCCTTTAAACACAGTCCATTCAAATAAGGACAAGTCCCACCAGCAGTGGCGGTGGCAAGGAAGGAACTCAAATCTGAACAAAACACAGCGCTGACAGTCCTCTGGTGGCTCTTGGGGACTTCTGAGCTCAGTTTTGAGTTTGGTTATTTCATGCCAGAGGCCACCAAACCGGCCTGCCTCTTCCTCTGCCGGAAGAGGCAGTGTAGAGGTGACAGGAGTGGGTACAGAGCCCCCAGTGCTACTGCTCCAACCATCAGGCCTATGTCTGCCCAGCAACCCAGGACAAGAGCTGGAGAAAGCTTCCTCCTACCTAAGCTTTGGACATCTGTGACTTGAAAAAGAAACACAGCTGAGCAGACGTCACTTTGCACATGGAGTTCACCCAACTGTCTGATTTGTGGGAAAAGGGAAGTGACTTCTCCCAACATCACATGTATTGTATTATAGTTAGACTACTCACACGCTTCATTACGTTATATGAATACTATTAACAATAGTATGAAAGAAAAGCCCATCAAGCCTGGCTTCCCAGGAATTTTAGGGGTACCCAGTAGCCACCAGCGTCCTCCCATTATCACAGCCTTTCACACTCAAAAATGCCCTCGTCATACGACAAATTATATGGAAACCCTAGTTGTCCACCATGGCTAACTCGCTACGTTTGCTGCATTCTCCTCCCACTCCCTCCCTGCCCTCCTCCTCTGCTGGAGTCAAGTGCTGAAGCTTGAACTCAGGGCCATGGATTCTCTCTGCTTTCTTATTCATAGCTAGTGCTCTACCACTTGAGCAACACCTTCAGCCCAGCATTTTCTGATTAGTTAAATGGTGTCTAGCTCACAGACTTTTCTGCCCTTCCTGGCCTGGAAGCATGAATTTCCTATCTCAGCTTCCTGAGTGGTTAGGATTACAGGCGTGAGCCACTGGTGCCCAGCCAGGGGCATTATTTCTTCATAAGCTTGGTCTGAGGAACAGAAAAAAACCCAACATGGAACCTGGCACACTCTCCTTCAGCATCTTTTTGTGGCTGAAGTTGAACTCTTCTTGTGGACAGGCTGAGAAGCAATAAAGCTAAGGTCTTGGGTAAAGCCCCCGCCATAGCTCCAGCCACCAAGCAGAGCAAGAAAAACAGTCCCAAGTCCTCTCTGACCTCAAGGCTCTGAGCATGCTGTGGGGTAGAATGCAGCCTTGAGTCTTAGCTCTGCTCAGTATTTTAGAACTCGTAGATAAGATGTGTCACTCAGTCACATGCGTATGCAACTCAACCTTAAAAGGAAGACATCATGTTTGGTAGAAGCTGCTGATAGAGCTGCCATCCTGAAAAAGTTTGAGGAAAACTGACTTGCCTTTCTTGCCACCATCTCTATGGTTTGAGGCATTTTTAGGTAATAACTGCTGCTTTTGGAAGCTGTAGTTTTGAGTAACCAGCAGAAAAACAGTGTGTCCCCAAATTATATTAGCGTGACCCTTGGCCAAGGCCTTCCTGGTGGCCATGTGCACTTTGCCAGACTGGATTCTTCAAGGGATGGTATAGTTCTATTTCTAGCTTGCAAGCTGCTTCTAGCCAGCTCTTGCTTTGCTCTTGCTTTAATAAGGAGCCGGTAGAATGTCAGTTCTAAAGTGATCAAGAAAAGAATGTGAAGCTGTGAACTGTCCATTTGGTTGCTGACAAAAAATAGATCTGATATCAAGAGGGCTGACATCCGAGCCCTTGGCTCACCTTCCACGGCCACACAAAGATTTCTCCACATGCCATGGTGAGAATTGAGAAGGCAGATTCGGCTTAAGAGCTGGTTTTGAACCAGCTTGTGGGTTCCACCTCCCCCTTGTCGATGAGGGCTCAGCTGACCTCCCCGGGTGCACCAGCCCCGGAAGACTTCTGTCCAATCAACCTTACTCACTCACTCAATTTGGGGTGTCCCTGTCCATCCCTTCCTAAATACTAGGCTTCTTCCTACTTTCATGACTGTCCATTAAGCATCAGAGTATCTGTGTGCCTATGAACGGTTCAGAGGCACTTAACTCCGAGAGGAATGACACCTTGCTCCATATGGCCGACACGGGGGAGATCGCGCCCCCAAACATCTGGGCCTTCTCCTGTTCACACTGACTGTATCTAGTTCTACCTGGCATGGTAATTTTTTTGGGGGGTAGAGGAGGTACTAGAGTTTGAACTCAGGGCCTGGGCTTGCTAAGCCTACCACTTGAGCCATGCCCACAGATGTTTTTGCTTCAAGTACTTTTCAAACAGGGTCTTGCATTTATGCTCAGGCTGGCCTGGGCCGCCACCTTCCCATGTAGATAGGATCACAGACAGGCACCACTATGACCATCTTTGATTGGCTGAGATGGGGTATCATGCACTTTTTGCCCAGGCTGGCCTTGAGCTACTATCTTTCTGACCTTGACGTCTTGAGCAGCTACAAGTGGAAGTGGTGGCCACGGCTGGCCGGGGCACCATTCTTGACACCAACAGTTCTCCGCATCCAAGCCTCGTTGACAAAGGCTTCTAAAGAGCTCTTGAAGACATTCTCACTTACACTAGTTTTATATGTTTCTAGAACCAACCACCTTGCTAAGGCCCACCCACCACCAACTGAATCCCCCGCCACCCCTGTCTCACTGTGGGGCCAGAGAAAACTGGTTAGGCTCCTCTGGCTGTCCGGACAAGCACCCCTTCTCCACTAGTAGCCATTGAGTCTGCATTTCTTTCTGCCAGGCTGACAAAGCTCTAGCTTCTGTCCTCTGGCTCTGCGGATCTCCTGTCAGTTCCCCTAACAGGTCTGCCTTCTTCCCGCCAGAGGGCTCCTGATAGGCGATTCCTCTGCCTGGAGCTGTACCAGCACCCGCCGCCACCTGCCCTTCCTTTGCCTCTTGGCTCAACTGTGCTGGGATCGCTTTCTCAGGAAGCGGACGGGCTCCGATGTGCCCTCATAGAGCACTGTGCACACGCTGGAAAAACAAAACAAACAGGAACCCCCTTCTTTTTCAGGGTCATCCGCTCAGATTGTAACAACACCCTCTGGGGAGTGAAGGCTCAGTATTTCCAAGTCAGAGAGAAGAGAAATGGCATCTCCCCCCACATCCCCGGCGCCCGGTGCACTCTGACCCATGGGGGGTACTCTGGGTGTTTTTGTAGCTCAAACTCATATGGCATCTAAAAGTTTATCAAAGAACCTATTTTCTGGGCACTGCCTGCAGTTCATGCCTGCAATCCTAGCTACTCAGGAGGCTGAGATCTGAGGATCCTGATTCAAAGCCAGTCCAGGCAGGAAAATTCATGAGATTCTTATCTTCAATTAACTACCAAAAAGTCAGAAGCAGAAAGTCAGTGGCTCAAGTGGTAGAACACTAGCCTTGAGCAAAAGAAGCTCAGTTATAGTACTTAGGCCCTGAGTTCAAACCCCAGGACCACTACAAAAAAACAAAAAACAAACAAAAAACCCTTACTATAAAGTGATGGGCATGGGCATACACAGCTTAAGTAGTAGAGAACTTACCTAGCAAGCAGAAAGTCTTGGGTTCAAATCCCAGT
The DNA here is from genome assembly GCF_000151885.1 of Dipodomys ordii. Lineage (NCBI taxonomy): Eukaryota > Metazoa > Chordata > Mammalia > Rodentia > Heteromyidae > Dipodomys > Dipodomys ordii. Next base: position 1,250,833 of record NW_012267291.1, on the reverse strand, counting down.
TCCAGCGGGGGACAAAACAAAACAAAACAATGAAAACAAAACAAGACAAAAAAACCGACTAAAGAAAATGGAAATCCATATACACAGAATCCCGTTTGGCTGCCTCCCAACCTCACTTCAGGCGCTTCCTGCCTCGCCGGGCTCCAGGGACTCCTGCCACCACATCATCCCTTCCGCCATCCACCACCGCCCCACTACAACGCCACCACTGCCACCATCGCCACCACCACACCATCACAAGTCGGCGAGGAAGCGCTGGACATACAGATAACCAGAATCTGGCTGCTGCCCTGCTAGGGGACCTTCCAGTGGGTCCCACTTGAGTGAAAACCCATCTAAATCTTCAAGAGTCAAGACGTCAACCAGAGAGTTGGGCACCTGTGGCTCACGCCTGTTATCCCAGCTGCTCAGGAAATGGAGATCAGAGGTTTGTGGTTCCAGGTCAGCCTAGGCTGACTTTGAGGAATTAGTTCTCAAGACTATCTTCAATTCATCAGCAAAATGTCTGAAATGGAAGCATGACTTAGGTGGTCAAGCACCAGACAGGAGCAAGCAAGCCAAGAGGAGAATGTGAAGCGCAACAACACAAGAAGAAGAAAAGGCACCAGAGCAAAATCCCTTCATGATACAAGCAGCAAGATGGGTGCACACACATCAGCACCCTGCTTAAAGAAAGAACCAAGATTCTCCTCTCACACATGCTTTCAGAGCATACAGCAAGGCACAAAGGAAGGACGAAGAAATTAGAGAATGGGAAAAAATGCCAGGACTAACTAGAAAAATCCAGAAGAATAAACTAAACATTAGTTTAAAATAGAACAAGTCCAGCCTTCCTGCCTAGGCTGGCTTTAAGCTGTGATCCTCAGATCTCAGCCTTCTGAGTAGCTAGGATTACAGGTGTGAGCTAAATTAAATTCTTGAAAAGTAACAAAAAGAAAAGTGCTTCCCTAAGCATACATGTTTTGAAGTAAACTGAAATGAAGAAAAGTACTTAAAAAAGTACAGATTTTCCAGATACCAAAACGATATGGCTTAGGAGGACACAGAATTGGAGGTTCCCAGATGTTCAGATTTCAGACAATGCTAAAGTTTCAAAAGAAATATGTGGTGCTAACAGAGAGTTGCCAAATGTCTTTTTAATCTGCTACATAAAGTCATGGGAAAAGAAAAAAAATTAAGTCTAAAGTCTTTGGGAAGAGGGGAAAGTTAAACAGTTTGCTCTTTCAAAAAACCTTATTTTAAAAAAATCTCTAAAGTCTTAAAGGAAAACAAAAAGTTCTCATCATTGTCTGTTGAAAAAGAGATGAGCTGGGTGCTGGTGGCTCACGCCTGTCATCCTAGCTACTCAGGAGGCTGAGATCTGAAGATCCAGGTTCAAAGCCAGCCTAGGCAGGAAAGTCTGTGAGACTCATCTCTAGTAAACCACGAGAAAACCGGAAGTGGAGCTGTGGCTCAAGTGGTAGAGTGCTCATCTTGAGCTGAAGAGCTCAGGGACAGCGCCCAAGCCCAGAGTTCAAGCCCCACAACTGACAAAAAAGAAAAAAAAAAAGAGATGACAGATCCAAATGCTAGAGGTAGAAAGCTTCCGCAGCTCTAAATTAATCCATCCATACGTGTTGGTGAGACCCCCCCACACCTCATCTTTACTGTGTCCTCCCCAGGATCGGTGCCTAGGTTTCACCTTGTCCCCAAGCAGGGACCCCGCCTCACCTGCCAGCCCGTGCTGCAGTTGGCAGGGCACGAGGAAAATGTACAGAAATTAATGTCACTCCTATAAACACATAAGAAACAGTCTGAAAAGCTAATGAAAACACCAGCCTGTCCTCAATGCAACAAAAGTGTCAGAGTGAAAAATGTATGCATCAAGTACATCCACTTACCAAACTCCACTTGATCCATTAAAATCATATACAAAAAACACAGGTCCTTACTAGAAGAAACACAGGCCCGAATAAACGAGACCACGCTTCTGTCTTAAGACAAAATGCAGAAATGACCACAGTATTTCTCAATTTGATTTACAGACTGAATGCAATCTCACACAAAATATCACCCAGGTCATTACACAACTGGATAAAAATGGTGCTTCCAGGAAAACAAATGGGCAAAAGAATGGGAATTCTGTGATAACATTCAATAAGAAGGCACTTGCCCTGGCAGATGGTAAAGATAAAACAATGATCACTAAGGGTTTAAACCAACCACTGCAACATACTGGGGAAAGAGGTGAGAATTTAACAAACTGAGGAATAAACCAGCTCACAATAAACTATTAAAAAAAATATACCAACCCACACAATGCCATAATACTCTAAGAACACAGATGTCTTTCAAAACCCTCTTAACCACCATAATAGAGGTTTTTAACTGTTGTTTGTTAAATAACTAATTGAGATATTTTCAAAGGAATATATTTATCCGTATCTGGATAGATAGATAAGACTCATACATACATAAAAAGAAACTGTTCTAATTCTAATTTTCCAATGTCCATCTCAAGCTCTTCATTCCTAGAGTACTTGTAGTTCAAAGCGCAGGCAGCTAATTAAAGCTGTGCTGTTGTGTAATTAAGTGCACCTGTGTGAGGGGGGCTGTGGCAGGCGCGTTTCTATTGCGGGGGGGGGGGCTGGTCCTCCTCCTCCCGGCCCCCTCCCCCCCCCCCGGCCCCGTAAGCACCGACAGACATCACCGAGCCACCGGCTGCCTGCATGTGAAGAACACTATTCAAGGACCATTACCTGACCACAAGTTCTCACTAGCTCCAACCCACCCAGACCTCCAAGGTTCCGACAGCCTTCTCTTGGGCTTCCTTCCTCTCGCGTGGGAGTGCAGAGCCAAGAGGGAAGGAAGGCAGTTTTATGAGGAAATTTCTAAATCAACAAGAAGAAAGGCTCTCCATTTATGAGAGATTTTAGCCAAAACAATGGTTGGGGGAGGTGGGGGAGGCGAGGGTGCAGAGAGGGCCCAGAAGCCACCAGCAGCCTACAACACGTCATCATTTCTTTCCGTCCTTCTGTTTTCCAGGCTTCTTCATGCAGGAATGGTATCACTCACCATAAGCACGCAAGGGGAAAGGTCATTTGTCTACCATTTCAGGATTGGTATGCACACAGAGATAATGAGAAAGAAAGAAAGAAAGAGAAAGAGAGAGGGGGGGAGGGAGGGAGGGAGAGAGGGAGGAAGAGAGGAAGAGAGGGAGAGAGGGAGGGAGGGTGGGAGGGAGGGAAGGAGGGAAGGAGACACTGATGTGGAACCATAGCACCATGGCCACTATGGTGCCCAGCTGTGGGCCCGAGCTGGTTCCAAATGGATTCAGGTCAATTCCCCTCACATGGGATAGAGTGACAGTGTCCCAAGCCTTAAAGAAGCCGTCCGCCCAGCCCCTGGACAGTTACGGGACTGGACATTCACAAGACGGCCTCTGGGAAAAACAAAGCCAAGTGAAAATAACAAACAAATACCTCAGAATTCTCTTAAACTCAAAGCAAAGCTACGTGAATGAGGCCGATTTTGTCCAGTTATCAGGATGGGCTGATTACATAGCCCAGATTCATTTGCCTGAAGATAATTGCCTCAATTCTCCACTTCACTTTGCACATATAGAAATAGTCCCCAATCTACCAGAGCCTCAGTGACTAGACATGTAAAATTGGTCTAATCATAGTTTGAAGAGCTTGGGCTGAAAGGATTCTATGAGCATGTGCCTGAACCGTGACACCACTAAGGGTTTCTTCCCTCCGCGCTCCAGGCTCACCCACCCCCACGCTCGCTCCCTCCCTCAGGTCTGCAGGGTGAGTCAGATCCTAAGCAGTTGAGATGTACACAGCCTCAGGCTGTTGGTGCTAGAGGCTGTGTACGTGCGTGATAGCTGGGAGAGTTGAAGACTCAGAGTTGAGAGTATTCCCAATGGTTGGCTAGTTGTCTGCAGTCAGTAGTACTTTCCACCCTCCCTCGCTGCAGGAGAGGCTGGTGTGCAGCACAGAGGTGGACAACGGAGGCCAGCCTCACCAGCGCTGTGGCACCTGTGTGCACGGACGATGAGCTACATCAGATCTGGACAGACAGAACCCAGTCCTGAACTCTATGGTCAAAGCAAGGCAAGTGGTCAAGAGTCCAGGGGCGGAAGGAGCTGCTCTATGAAGCAGGGCCACCACACGGACCAGGCGGCCACATCTCTAAAGGCATGTACTGAAGCTTCACCTGGATAAGGGAGCTTCTAGATGCTTCTTGCTGGATCCAGAGTCTGGAAAGAAGCCGGTGGGAGGACTACCACAAGGGCACAAGTGAGGGGAAAGGAAAGCCAGCTCGTGAGCCGACAACTCCTAACAATCCCTACCCAGGAATGCGGCAGTGCTGACCCTATCTCCCTCGTAACCTGAATGGCACAAATACACCATTGTGATCCCAACAATGGCCTGGACAGAACCCAGCCACGTCAGAAAGATGATTATTTCCCCCTATTGTTTGCCTTGAGCTCTGTATGGCATTCCCCCAAAATCATAAAATCCAGAGCTTGGCGCCTTCGCCATTTCTCCTGGTGAGCACCAACTGAGGTCGGTGTACTGAGGAACGGCACAACAGTACCCCAGGGAGACGGGCCAAGTGCACTTGCATTGTGCTCACGCCCTCGGGGAAGAGGCAGGAGAGCCCAGTGCCAAATTCTCAGTGGGGTTGAACCCCTCTGGCTGATGGCCATGGCGAGGGTGGGGAGCGGCCCTTCCACGTCCCCGAATTCATTTCTATCCAAAGTTTGAAAAGCGTTCCGTCTCTCAATAGTCCTTTCCAATGATTGTCCGAAAAACATGTTCAAGAGTGATTATACCCACTCAGCTGACAGAACAGAACCGATCCTTTATCTTAAATCTCAGCTTGGAAAATGTGTTGGTGTCTAAGGGACCTCTGACAATAGCCTGCAATGCTTCTACAAGTTCATGGGGTTCATCTCTGTCTCCCGGAGAGACCAGCACATGGCTTCTGCACATGGTAGACACAGAAACAGGTGGCCTGCAAGCAATCCTCACAGGGGAAACTGCAAAGCCCTGTGAGGTAAAAACAAACAAACAACCACCACCACAAACTTCTGTTTCTAGAAACCAGCAGATGAGCTGCATCTGATTCTAATCACTGTCAGTTTCCCCTGCCCGGGTGCGTCTACCTGGCAGAGCTCGCCTCCTTCAGCACCTGCTGTCACTCTGCTTTGTAATATCGGGGGCCTTGCACACCGACACACACATTGGATTGGCAGAGAAATTAATTGCTCATCCCCAATTACTTCCATCTCCCCACAATGCCAGGAGTACTGTCTTGGTCATAGAAATGACTCTGTTCGTGATTGCTGAATAGCCTATTCCATTTGTAATTTCTGAGACAGCCCCAGGAGGGGAGGCAAAGAGAACCAATCCAATTAATAGACAGGCTGGCCTTGTGTCTCAGAGCCTTAAGAGCCCCACCCCGGGCCGCCGAGTCCATCTTCATTTTACCTGTTTGTCTGCGGCTTGAAACTGACACCTAAGCATTCCTTTTTGTCACTGTGCCCCTCATATTTTCAAATGGTACCCCACAGAGGCAGCCGTTCTTCAGCCCCCAGACCTCCCAATAGACTCAGATCTGACTTCAAGGGTAAGACAGTCAGCCTCAAGCTCCACCATGGAAAACATCTCCACTATGTTGGCTGGCTGACTGGCTGGCTGGCTGGCTTAACACATCTTCTGAGGACCAACCAACAACTTCCTGACAGCCTATTCTACTCCGGGGCTCAGCTGAATGCAACCCCCCCACCATAAATCCCCCTAAATAGGGGTTCCAATTTTGCCCTCTGGAGCACATAAAGTAACTCTTAGATGACACAAGTCATCTAAGGAGCTGAAGGCAATATTCTTCCCAATGCATCCAAACAAAACCCTTACTGGTAATACTGAAATGAGCCCCAAAAATGGTGCTTTCCTGACCAACTGGTTTAGGAGCTTCCCTCCCGCAGAGCCTGAAGGTAATATATGACCACACTTTGTAAATCATCAGATGGAGAGAGAGACCCCTTGTTCCTTGGCCTGGTAACAACTGAGGTCATTCATCACCCACTTGGTCCTTTTTGAAATTCACTCTGCAGCAAGCACTTTTTAAAGTCATGCACGTAATGCATTTTAAAGAGCATTTTCTGCACAGATCCATTTGCTCACCCTCGGCTCTAAGTGCGGGATGGCACAGTATTTCAGTGCAGTCCCTGGGCAACGCAGTCCCCCCGGAGCCTGTGCTGAATGCACACCAGAATGTATTTGCAACTAGACATGACCAGGGCTTGAAAAGGTAGTGTTTTGTTAAATTGTTTGCTGATTAAAATGCATCCTACAAAGAAAGAGCATTGCTAATGCAGAATCTAGTCCAAAAATATGTATTATGTAATGCGTATTTTTAAATAATGCAGGCAATCTCTGCGTATCTATATTAGTTGATCAGCTCTAGGCTGCCATCTCCATTATAGGCATAACGCACTCCATCTGAAAAATGAAGTACTTCTCCGGCACACTAAAGAATCGCCCTCCACCTCACTGCTGACAGCCGGCGTTAGTTTCCATTGAAAGGGCATTTGCCGGCACCCACATATTCCTGGCTTTTTTGTTTTGTTTTGTTTTCCCACTCAGTATGCCTTGAAATCAGCTAGACAGATGTGTTCATACTTCAGACACCGTCGGTGGAGCTGTGCCAATTGAAAGAAATAAAGTGGGTGGCTCGACACCCAAACTGTCCCCATTCGTCTGGGCTGAGGGGCAGAGATCAAAATTTGAGAGATAGCTCCCGATACCCCTGCCCAATGTCCCACACTTACAAGGTGATTATACCTGTAACAGTAAAACTCTTCCGTTTCTCTGCAAAGTGTTAAGAGTGGGACACAACCAAACTTACTCTGCTTTTATGGGGTCTGCCAAATCAACCCCACTCTATTAGACCCATCAGTATTTTAGTGCTACCAACAACCTCCTAGGACACAAGATCTAACACCGACAGACACAGAAGTAAAATCTCAACTGCCCAAAGCCCAGGCTGGAACGCCACTAAGGTCTTAACCCTAGGTCTGGCAGCTTCCAGGCCGGCTGCCGTCCGGCAGCGAGGGGGAGCCGACGTCGGGAACACGAGTGAGCTGAGCCTCCCCCGAGGAGCCCTCTCCTCTTGAGTCTCCTCACTCCAACACAACCAGAACGATACGCCAGCTCGTAGTATGTGCCCTGCACAGCAGCCTTAGACGCTCAGCTCTAGCACCTTTGTTCTAGTCTCGAAGGCACGTCTGGCAAGGAGGGCGAGACTCAAGGCAGGCACACCCTAAGAGCGGCGGTCACGCCGCAGCGGCACCCCCGCCCCCCCCCCACGGTGTGGACCTCGGTTGACTTCGTGGGGCTGACCGGGCGGGAGCCGCCCCCGCGGCTCAACCTCGCCCTCTATGGAGTCTGGCCGGCCCCCACCCCACCGCCCCGGGCGAGCCATCTCTTTGCTCCCACGGAATTCCAGCCGGATTAAAACAATGCTAGTGGGTGAAGAGGCATTGATTCTGGATGATTTACGGTTCCAATTAACAGCAGATTAATCCTCAATATCCGTTCCTTAATGCGAGGGGTTTTTCTTCTCCACTACTCTTCCTTCAGCACCTCGAACAGGGCTTGGCACGGGCTAGGCACTCTGCGAGTGCCCTGTGTGCGTAAAAATTCCTCGGCTGAAAGCCGATCTCGGTCACAGCTCCGAGGGGCGCGCGCGGCCGGCGCCGGGGGCGCGGGGACGGGCTGACGGTGCGCCCGGGAGCCGGCCAGCCTCCAGCCCAGCTCCCGCGCCCCCCCCCCGTCTTCAGCCCGTCTAAGCTGGCGGGTCCCAGGGGCTCAAGTGGGAGTCCCCCTTTCGGACCTTCTCGAGGAGGCTTACGGGTCCACGAGGGGGGCTAGCCAGATGAGAAGGCCCAGGGAGCCTATTTTCTGGAAGCTTCTGTAATTAGTCACGATAACGCATCTGCCAAAGGTGGTTCTGTGATTAATGATTGCCTGAGGTTACCATCCTGAAACTATTAAGCCCCTGGAAAACGCCCGGGGCCGGATCATTAATACCCGCGCGCGCGGATCCCCCGCTCCCGGAGGGGAACGATTTACCAGTCCGAGCTTCGGCGGGCGCAGGGAGGGGGGGGCGTCTCCGTTTCCCGAGAAGTTGGCAAGGGCACAGCCCGGGTGGCGAATCCTCAACTAGTCGCCCAAGTACTCTAACCTGTAGCTGAGCGTGGGGCTGGCGCGCGGGCCGGGCGCCCCGCCCGCCGCCTCGCCGGGCTCACTCCAAACAAGGTTCCCTTCTGCCACCTGCCGGCGTGCAGGGGCGAGCGCCGCGCGGGAGGGGGCGGCCCGCGCCTACTGCACATGCCCGGACGGCGCGCGTCGACCGGCGCGCAAGTTGGCGAGCCTCAGCGCCCGGGCTCCCAGAGCTCAGTCTCCTCTCCTCTCCCAGGCGAGAGGATCAGAGGAGGCACCTCCCGAGTCCCAGACTCGGCGAGAGGAGCCCCGAGGAGACGACGCTCTCCTCCCCGCCTTACCTTCCTTCCTTGCGGCGAGACTACTAGAGGCGCAGAGCTTAAGAAAGTTTTTAAGTGCCGCCTAGGTAGGTGCTTCCTTCTCCTTCTCAGCCCGCGGTGGGACGGGGACCCGGGGACCCCCGCTCTCTCCTCCTAAGGCGCTTCCTTCTAGGTTCCAGCAGCCCGTGCGGGTCGGAGCCACTCTCTGCGGTGTCAGGGAGTGGACCGGCTTCTCGGGGCGTCCAAGAGGATGGATCGCAGGCCCCGGGGTCAGCATTGGCGCCGAGCTCGCCACAACTACAACGACCTGTGCCCGCCCATCGGCCGCCGGGCAGCCACCGCGCTCCTCTGGCTCTCCTGCTCCATCGCGCTCCTCCGCGCCCTCGCCACCTCCAACGCGCGTGCCCAGCAGCGCGCGGCCGCCCAGCGCCGGAGCTTCCTCAACGCCCATCACCGCTCCGCCCAGGTGTTCCCCGAGTCCCCTGAGTCCGAGTCTGACCACGAGCACGAGGAGGGAGACCTGGAGCTGTCCCTCCCCGAGTGCCTAGAGTACGAGGAAGAGTTCGACTACGAGAGTGAGACCGAGACCGAGACGGAGACCGAGTCCGAGATCGAGTCCGAGACCGACTTCGAGACCGAGCCCGAGACCGCGCCCGCCAGTGAGCCCGAGACCGAGCCCGAGGACGGGCGCAGCCCCCGTCGCGCCGCCTTCAACCAATCCCTCACCGAGCGCCTGCACGCGCTCAAGTTGCAGAGCTCCGAGGCGGCCGCCAGCCCCGCGCAGCCCACCACTCAGGAGCCCCAGCGCCCCGGCGAGGGGGAGGAGCCCGAGGAGCGCGATCCCCGGGACCCCGAGGAGTCTGAAGAGCGCAAGGAGAAGAAGCAGCAGCGCCGCTGCAAGCCAAGAAAGGCCACCCGCCGCGACCCCTCCCCCGAGTCCCCTTCCAAAAAGCCATCCATCCCCATCCGGCGTCACTGATGGAGGACGCCGTCCAGATTCTCCTTGTTTTCATGGATTCAGGTTAGTTGCCCGTGGCTACACCGGGGGCCTGGCGGGAGCAGTGTGGGTGCTGCGGGAGGAGGAAGGATGGGCAAAAAGGCTAGACGGGTTAGGGCGAGGGCTCCGCGGGTCGGCTGGAAGCCGGGGATAATGGCGAGGGAGCAGGGGCTCCCCAGATCTTCCCAGGGCGCCCCGGAAGCCAAGGGTCTGTTGGACGGCAAGGCGCGCCCTGCGCCTCGCTGGAGACAACCTGAGGTTTCTGAGATGGTGCCTGGGACGCGAGACTGAAGCGGAGCGCGCGCCCCAGACCTCGAGCCGTACACAACTCACCGCAGAGGTAAGCCAGCTGTGTGGCGCGCGTGTGTGCCTCCTAGAAAGAGCCGTCTCAAGTAAGCTGGCTCTGGCAGGCCCCGAACTGTTGTGTGTTCGGAGGTGCGCGCGCTCCAACTTTCAGGATCGCGGAGCCGCAGCGCAGCAGCGACACTGTTGCAATGCGCGAAAAGTAAGCGGCACGGGATTGGGCGAGCCGGAGACGGCGGCTCCGGAGCAAAGTTGTAGGTGCGCCAGGCGCCCTCACGGGCGCGTAGCCTGAAGCCTTGGTCCCGGAGCTGCCAATCGGAGCCGCGGGACCTCGGCATCAGCGCTCCTCACTGCGGAACTGCTCCGCTACCAGGCGCTGGCAGGGCTGGAAGCCACGGAGAAGAGCGTGCGCCTCCGTCCGTGCGCCCCAGAGCCAACTTCTGGTGGCCCGGCATTCCCCCGTGAGTCATTGGTATTTGGGGGACGGGGGACATAGCGCGGGTACAGAGGCGTTTGGGGTGGCACCTACGGTCTATCCAAGTTGGCAATGCAGGGTTTGATCACGTCGGGGCAGCGCCAGTCTCTTGGCGCAGTTGGTCAAGTGGTGCAGCTGGGTGCAGCTTGGCTGGAGAGGTCCCGGGCGGCTTGCGCAAGGTCCTAAAGGCGGGAGAGAGGGACTAAGAGGTCGGAATAGTCACGAGCCGAAAGGGGAATCGGGAAGGGGGCAGGTTGTGTGTGTGTGGGGGGGGTGGTCGTCGTGTCTATCATGGGGATACTGGACAATGCGCCCCAAGAGCGTGGCACTAACCGAGCTTCGGAAAAGTGTCAGATCCAGCATGCCAGTTTGGAAGGGGCTGGGCTTGGCGGCTCCGGCGGCCTCCGGGAAGGGAGGCGGCGCGCGCGCTCCGGCCATTTTCAGCTCAGCTGGGCCCGGAGTTCGTTTGGCCCTGTAGTACCCCGAGGGCGGGGGAGGGGGGTAGATTACTTCGTGGTTCTGCCCCAAACGATCGCAAGCCCGCGACAATCGGGTCTCTCCGATCCAGGGAGAGGAAAACTAATCGATGAAATGGAGCACTGAACTTAGAAAATGTTACCAGACTTAGAAACAAGTTTGTGTGCGTCCGTCCGTGCGCGCGCGCGCCTCACTAAGCGCTCGAGGAGTTATTTTGATTGGAATGATTTGGAAAATCTGGGAAAGTAAAGCGTTTGACGGCCTGGAATGAAAGATGAGCACGTTCTTAGGGTCCTGGGAGAAGGAAGGTGCTAGAAGGAACACTAAATGGTCTTCCTTCCTGGACCTTTTTCCCTGGGACTGCGGCGCAGCCTCCAGGAGTGAAGTTATGCGGGGCTGCGTCGCTGGAGTTACCCGTGCGGCCTTTGGTACTGCTCGGCCACCGGGGAGGCGGGTGCCGTTTTCCCGCGGGGCGGGCTGGCGTCCAGAGGCTGCGGGGATCTGCAGAAGGGCCAGGTACCTTGGGGTTTTTTGCTTTTTGGCTTGCAGGCGTGAAATTGCCTAAGTGAAACGGGGCTCCTCTAAATGGAAATTTCTATTTAACATAAACAAGGATGGCGACATTTCTGTGACATTCAGGTGTTGTTTTTTATCTCGTAATGCCTTGGTAGTCTGGGTTCGCAGAGCAGGAAGTGTCTAGTTGATGGGCAAAAAAGTCAGGTTTGTTGGGAAATTGTGGGGTGGCATCTACTGTAGCTAGAGCAGGAGACAGGTTTTTTATTAGCTAAATTAGCATATTGCTTGGTTGCAAGAATGAATAAATTTTTTTAAAAGGTCCTCTGTGTCTAGTCAATGCCTCACCTAAGTCTTGCTTTGTTTAGAGGAAAAAAAAAAAAAAGCAAGCCTGCACAGGGAGCCCAGCCCTCCTCCCAAGTAAGCAGGGCACACAATCGAAAACTCAGTTTGCTGTCTCAGCGTCCCCCATAAACTATCTAGAAGCCAGAGTAGAAGACAAACACACTACAACCCAATTCTTAAAACCCAGCTATCAGCAAACACCCTCCCCCCACGCGGCCCTCCTCCCCCACCCTCCGCCTGCAGGGCGGGGGTGGGGGGAGGAGCCCTAAGGGACAGCAGCTGAGTACTCTGAAAAACTGGGAAGGGAGGAGGGGGCTGAGAGGAGCACCCACAACCCTGGAAGGGGGGGATAGGGGGCTTTGCTAAATAAGACACTTCAAGCTACTTTCTGCCTGCAACACTACCTTCCTTTTCCAGTTTCTAGCAAATTCTCTAAACATTCCCGAGTCACTAGTCTCCCAACTGGCCCTTTGTCTCCCCAGCCCTAAGCTAGGGTTAGCATTTCAATGGGCTCCCTAGCCCTTTATCAGAGGTAGGGTCTGCTTGGTGAGGAGTAGCTTAAAAAAAAAAAGCAGACCTTTTCAACTAGAGGCAAGTTACCAACTCAACACTGCATTTCAAATGGAGGGGGAGTGAGAAAATAAAGCTCGTTCAATAAGGTGGTATGCCCCAATATTTTATAAGTGCTCCCCAAAGGGGTTAATTTATAGAGCAAAAAAATATGGTGGCCAAATCAATATGACAGAAGCAATGGGGGGGTGTTATACCCCCTGAATTCTCAGTTAAGCCAAAACCAGCTTAGAATTTTAATTTTCCCCCTCACCACACTAATCATTTGCTCCACGGAAGTCAGCCTGGGGGGGGGAGGCGGTGCTGCACCGGCAGCTGAACTTTGAGCTGCAAATTATGTGGCCACTCCGGTTATCACTAGCGTGATGTCAGAATCCTTTTCAAAGTTTACACTCTGTTTAGTAGAATAGAATGATTGGAATTGTTTTAAGATGTTTCTTTAATGTGTGGCCAGCCTTTCACCGCCTGGGTTGTGGGGTTTTTGTTTTGTTTTTTGTTTTGTTTTGTTTTTACAGCCTTTAACTCTTTAGCTTGCATTGCTAGCAGCTGTGCTGGAAGGGTTAGCTAAGAAGAAAGCTGAAACTTCAATGCTGGTAAGAATTATCTTTTTAAAAAGCAGTTTTTATGGATTTTACTTTATTTGTATGATCACTGTTCTTCAAAATGGAGCAGAGCTATTGAAAGGAAACTCAACAGAAACTGTGTTGTGAGAAGTATCTTAACAGGAAGGTGACCTATCACAAAAAACAAATCTATGAAATCAAATTAAGCGTCCAGAGGCCAGTGATGTCATATGCCAACTCCAGAACTGCCCTTCCCTTCAGCACTGCCCAGCAACAGAGGACCATAATCTCAGGTTACACCTTTAATCCCCCTGCTCAGCAATGAGAGATGGGATTCCTGGTCCTGCAGGGGGCTTCTGATATCAAGGATTCTAATTTCCTAAATCTTCCTGTCCAATCATTAAGATTAGCGCATTAGGATTGAGGGGAACACACACACACACAGACACACACACAGACACACACACACAGACACACACACACAGACACACACACACAGACACACACACAGACACACACACAGACACACACACACAGACACACACACACACACAGACACACACACACACACAGACACACACACACACACAGACACACACAGACACACACACACACACAGACACACACACACACACAGACACACACACACACACACAGACACACACACACACAGACACACACACACACACACAGACACACACACACACACTAGGACTGGGCTAGCCCCAGTCCTATTGAATGGCTTGGATCTTACTCAGCACCACTCTGCCTCAGTTTCTTCTTGGGCGAACTAGCTACATGATGTGTTCTGTGTTGCCTTTCAGCTCCAAATGTGTGCAGGTCGATTAGATTAATAAGCCTTGAGGATTCACCTTTAACCCTACGCACCATTTTAGCACTAATGGAACCTAACAGTTGACCAAATTAAAAAGCACTATCTGTGAAGAAATCTGTATGGTGTTGTCTAATATCAGTTTTGTCAAATCTGCTTTTCATCTGGTGGCAAAAATGCTAAGAGGTGAGAGAGAGAGAGCAGACTTGATTTTCTCTCTCTAAACTGAGAAAAATCTGGCTATCCTTCAGAGCAGCCTTCAGAGGGAGGGGAGAGAGAGGAAGATGGAGGGGAATACAAGAGAGAGCATGTGCAGGAGAAGAGGAGGGGAGGGAGAGGGAGTGAGTGTGTGTGTGTGAGAGAGAGTGTGTGAGAGAGAAATAGAGAGGGTGTGTGTATATGTATGTATGTGTGTATGTGAGAGAGGGGGAGAGAGATATCTCTGGACTGACCGAGCCTTCCTGAGCTGGTGCAGAGAGCATAATCTAAGTGTCGTGTGGTCATTGCAGCAGGAAATGCACCCTGAGGGAGACCACGGGCAGATATGCCAGTTGAAAGATCGGGAGTGTTGAGCACATTATTTAGTCACAGTTTTATGTGTCCTGATCAGGTTAAACCTGGGAAAACAGCTTGGAGGTTAGAGCTACTTAGGATAAACCAATTCTTCCAACTCTATTTTTCATTATCACTCCCTCCAGAGAACAGCTTTCAGCTATTTTTTTTCTTAGCTGCCCCCTCCCATGAAATGTAATCTCACATCTAGTAATTGATAAGCTTTCTGCGAGCAAGCACGCGCAAACACACACACACACACACACACACACACACACACCCTATTTTGGCTCCACTGCAAACACATTGGGTAAACAAAGCAAATGCACACACCCCCGGGTTGCTTCTGTCAAATTAAGTGATTTAGCATCCTCTTTTTGTTCTATAAGCTGTCTCTAGGAGGCCACTTATAAAATTTTTAGCGAGTTTTTCTTAAAAATTTGTTTTCCTTTAAAAAAAACCAAAATCTCACAGGTTTTGTTTTCAAAAGCCCCTGCTTGGGGCACCGAGGCCACTGGGAGCAGCCAAAGGGCCAGGACCAACAGCCTAGTGACTCTGATCCGAGTGCAGTGCAGGCCACCATCACCTGTTGACAGATCTCAGCCAGCAGAAGCAGGGTGTCCAGGAGGAGCTGGCGCCATGGCACCTTCTGCCTGCAGACTCTTCTGGGTAGAGCCAGGGAGGTTGCCTTCCCAGCTCCAAGGATGGGCACCTGCCTGTGTGTTTATTCTATGGCCTACTTTTAGGGTAAGCCTGCCACAAATTACCCAGGGAACATCATTGTCAGAAAAGCCAGGCTGCCTGGGCAGAGGGTAGTTGGGGTGAGGTGGGGGCAGATGGGAGGGAGGCAAAGTAGAAAAGAAGGCTTCAAGTGATGATAGAAGGAAAAACAAAAAAGGAAGGTGGGCGGACAAGGCAGGAAGGGGTGGGGTAGGGGGTAAGATTTAAAATGGAGGACACGAGGGTCATTGCAAAGCCAGGAAATTTTAGGGCAATCAAAAGCAGTTTGAAGAAAGAGACTCAGAAAAAGGCTTAGGGTACACACAAATATCTGATGGGTGAAGAGACTGAAACAAGGTACAGCAAGATGTCCCCTCAGTGTTAAGAGCTTGTTTATATAGCCAGAGACGGCACTGCAGGGCCTCTGGTGAGGGTCTCAGATGGGCCACCCTCAAAGCTGCAATTCCCCCCCCCCCACACACACACACAGCTCCCAGCCTCTGTAGTCTGTAGACTTGCCTGGACTATTCCGTCCATGCAGGCTGCACATAAATACCTCTGTGCTTCAATGAAACAATAGTTCAAATTCTAGGCCTTGGTTTTTAGCTCTGGAAAGGCTAGCCTCTGATGTCCCTACTCTTATACCTGAGGGCTGAGGGGTCCAGGCCCCATTTAGACAGGGCAGTGGACACTGACAGGTTTCTCCTCCTTCCCCCCCCCCAGCCCCCCAGAGAAAGCTGGTTTCTGTTCGTCCTGGCTTATGTTGCTGTCCCAATTAGATGTCATTAGGAAAATTTGCTCTGGGTAATTGAAGTTGTATGGGAAGGTGAAATATACCATTCCCCTTTGATTCAAACAGCTTTCAGAAGCCCCCTCCCCCCCCCCACTCCCGGCACCTGGAATTTCTACCATGACTTACAGAAATTTTCAATAGCACTCTCTAAAGCCACATTTGTTTTCCTAGATTCCTCCTCACCTCCCAGTGTCTTAGCCCATCTCTGAAAAACCTTCCTGCAGTCTCTTTCATCTACTTCCCCCCCTTAAAATTCTCTGCTGCATCTCCACGAGTCTGGAGACAGTGCACTAGCATGTGTGGTCAGGTGACAGGCTGAGGTAAAAGGTCTTGGTCTTTCTATGATGAGGGCTAATGAGCCACAGCTCAGCAAGGGAGGGGGCGTCCTAAATGCACAGAGGGGCTTTTCAATTTGAGCAGATGACACATTTTTCATAAATGCTGCTTCTACCCTATGCAGGAGCAGCTCAACATCTGCCCCTAGCCCGGGATTCTGCCTCATCGGCCGGAGGCATCTTATAGTTGGCATTTGTCTGAAACAGCCTGGTCACGCAGCCCCTTCTATAGACAGCAGTAAGCTGCTGCTGCCTCCACCGGCCACGGCTGGCAGAGATGGCAGGAGAGAAAAGGATGGCGGCAGCAGTCTTAATTGAACAGTAATTAATTGAACAGCTTCAAAATCTTATTGCTGCTCAGGCCAGCATTCCAAAAAAAAACAAAAAACAAAAAACCTTTGTCACTGCGTGGCCAGATTTCTCATTTATATCTTCTGATTTTTCTGTTGCTTCCTTTTCCTTATCTGAAAGCAGCTCACTGACAGCTAATGACATGAATGCACTGCTGAGAAGGCTCCTCACCAGACTGCCCCCCACTTTCCCCAGAGCCTCACACCCAAAGGAACCTGAGCGCCAGCACGACTGCTATTCTGGGCTTCTGCTCCCTTCCTCTTGCTCACCCCCTTTTCCTCTCAAGGTACCCTTTTCTGCTTTCTCTTTCGTGGCTACAGAAATGAATCAAAAAAGTTGACAGCAGATACTTAAAACCTGGATGTGTTTGTGTTTCTGTCAATAAGTAAGATCCCAAAATGTAAGTACAGACATAATCACTTACAAGGTCTGGCATGGAAGCATCCACAAAGCCAGGAAGCTTAAGGCTGCCACAAAAGGGGTGGTTCGCACCCTGCAGGTGGCAATGATGCCGGAATGGCACTGATAGAACAGTCAACAATAACCAACATGTTCTATTTGGGGTCGCCTAGTTACAAAAGGATACTGATTCATTTCATGGGTAGCTAGGCCTCCAGACTGGGCAAGGATTTTGCTCAGCAAAGCAATCTGGCAGAAAAAATGAGTAGCATCCTATTCCTTTCTAACTAATTCATCAAGTGTAGAAAATCCATTCCTATTCAGTAGCCATGTGTAAAACAAACCGTCATCTGGGTTTTAACAACAAACCCTGTCCCCCTTGATGCAGCCCCTCTTGCTACCAAAATCCCCATCAGGACTGGGCCAACACTGCCCAGACACACAGCCTTTTTATCTGCACCAGACTGTCTTTTGACTTTCCTCTTAGTTGCTTGAACCCATAGATGACTGTCTTCCTTCAGTGTTTACCTCTTCTCCTGTTTTGAATCCATCTGCAATTGCAAACCTGTTTAAGGTCCTTTGCTATCATACAATGATAATAACAGACCATAATAACAATGCGCCTGGTAGGGTCAGGCCCCAGATCAGGTTGCCCACCAACTAGTATGACCTTCTCCTTTCAAGTCAAGGTCATGCTTCTGTCTTTAGCCAGCAAGACACCAATCCTCAGCAAATCCACTAGACAAATCAACCCAGCAAGGTGAACCCCCTGGTGATCTACCTCCCTGGTGATCACCCCTAGCTCTTACCCCATGGAGATCCTCAGGTCTCTTTGATGGAGTCACCCAGCTCTCTTCTGTCTCAGAAGCTCCTCAAACATCTGGCTACGCACCTGGGGCCTCTCAAGATCCCCAGCGGATGCGTAGTTGGAGCTTTCGCTCTTAGCCCCTCTCATCCAAGTGGTTTGGGGTTTTCAGATTCTGGTAGCCAATCACTACAGGAAAATAATTAAGAATAGGGGTAAATATTGAAATTCATTTTTCCTGGCACTGATTTACCTTTCAGGTGATTTCTAGTCACATGCAAGGGCTCCGGCTCCTTCTCAGCTTATGACACTGACTTTGAACAAGGGGTGGTCTTGCTTCCAGATTTATTTGGCAAAGTCCAGAGACATTGCTAGATGTTACAACTAAAAAGATGCTACTGAGATCTAATGGGTAGAGGTTAGGGACACTGCTTGGCATCCTGTGGTACACAGGACAGTCACCACAGCAAGGAATTTCCCTGACCAAAATGTCACCAAAGTAGAGGCTAAGAAGCCATTGTTTAGGGTGGGGAAGCCCTTCCTTCCCTTCAGAACCCTCCTTTCTTTCTCTAGTTCTCTTTCTCCTATCTAATTCTCCAATTGCTCTTCCATCACCAAACATATTGCTTCTCTGCAGTTTCATCTGATCTAGTGATCTCAAATCCAAATAAGGTTATTTCCAGTTTGAGTGAGTGCTACCTAGCTTTCTTCCAGAGTTCAGATTCTTCATCTTCAATATTGAGTTATAAAAATCCCCACCAGACTGTCCCACATCCCGTTCACTTTGCATGTCTAAAATCAAATTGGTCCTTACTAGCTCCTTTCTGACTTCACTATCTACTCCTAGTGTCCCGTGTAATCTTTGGTATTCCTCTAGCACAGAAGCTGGCAGAGGCTCCTTTGGGACTCCTCTTAAGTCCTTTCAGCCTTCTCCAGTCCTTTATTGTGTCTAGATCTCTCCCTTAAAGGTGTTATTGGCATATCTCTTTTCCTTTGTTCTCTTTATCAGGACCATCCTCTGAAATGTGGCTCAAATTTCCACTTATAGGAGGATTAAAATAGTAATAATAACGTTATTATTACAATTCCACATCCTCTCCATTTCTTGCCAAAACCGCTTCAACAGTGCCAACCAGGGTGTTGCATGAAACCATCAGAGCTTCCATCCAGTTTCCCCTCACTTCTGTCCCATTGCTTGTCCAAGAGCAAAAGGGCCCTGTCCCATTTGCTCACTTATGCCCCATATTTTCTACCTTTGTCGAGGATCCTTTGTTCTTGTTAGGTAAATGTGTTCCCCCTCCCTCCGCCCACCCTTTTTAGACAAAGTCAAGACATCTGTCCTTTGGAAACCCATTTGAAACGCCATTTTGTCTAGGAAGACTCTCCCAGTTCCTCCAATTGGAGATCTTTTCTTTCATTAGGATTGGTTTCTGCCCAATCTTTATCCCTTGAATGCAAATGCTCCACTGACAAAGAGAGATGATGAACGTTGAACAAAGGTGCTCCACAGATCCACGAGGCAGTGAAACAAAGAGACCCTGAACCTGATTTTCGAAGCTGGGTGCTTTGGGGACGTAAGGATGGGCGAGAGCCGTCCCTCCCGTTTAGGCCCCCCGACCCAAGGCAGCCTCCTTGGGGCTGCAACCGCAGCGTCTACTGACCTTCCATTTTGTACAGGGCTCAGCATCTCTGGGTTTTCAATTCCTTGTGAGTCATGGGCGGCTCCTCCGCTCTGGGCGGGAAGTCCTCACCTGGTTCTGGCCCACTACTCCAGGCCCTGGGAATCTGGATCCTTTTCCCTCTCCTCAACGGAGGTTAGCTTACCACCATCCATCCTTGAGCCCAAGGACTGACTCTCGGGAGACCCCCGACCTTTGTGACTGGTGGCGGCGGGAAAAATTATGATCTCCCGGCGCCATCGGTCCTCTTGGCCTCCTAGGCCTGGCCGCCATACGTCGGCCCGCCAACTGCTTCCAACCACCCAAGCAACCCAACCTTTTGGGCGTTCCAACGCGGCGCCCCCTATTGGACCTCCCACCAATATCCGGTTTCCGGTTCGAAGCCCCCTGCTCATTCGCCAGGCAGCCTTGATTGGCGTGACCCCAGCCCAATGACTGACCCGTTGCCGGGGTCGGAGAGGAGGGAGCTGGTTGTTGGGGACCCAGTTGGCCCATTCAATGGATGCTCAAATTCTTCGGCGGTTGTGTGTGTGGGGTGGGGGATGGGGAGGACGGGGTAGTTGGACAAACTTTGAAGCAAAGTTCGGTGTTACCATTAGTGAGAATGTAGACCTACGGAGTGGGGTGGCTGCCCTTGGGAGGTCGCGGTGTCCCTCAGGGCTGGCTTTGTCAACGATCCTCTGGGCAGCACGGCCACGTGGATGCTGGGGCGCTGGATGCGGGGGGCTACGGCACGTTGGGTCTGTGGTGCCCTGGTTGGGAGAGGGAATGCGTTAGATGTATGCGGTACATCGCGGCAAGACGCCATCCACCCGCCTGCAGCGCATCTGCAGCTGCCGGCGCCATGCCCCCGCTCTCCGGGGACATCTGGGGAGACCCCATCCCACGGTCCAGCCCTTCCCCAGGTCACCCAAGGGCCTTGTCACCAGCCATCCACGCCCCTCCCCCGTCTCCCCCTTTCCACCGTGATCGGACATGCGCGCACGCGCGCGCGTACCCGGCATCACGGCAAAATGTTTCGCCAGCCCCTAGCACCTGGCTGGCGAATCTGTGTGTGCTAGCTTTTACATGATAGGGGAATGGCGAATTTTTTATCTTTCCTCCCCCTTCTCGGTCGCTAATCTCTCCGCAGCCCCCAGACCCAGTGCGGTGCGCGCGCGCGCGCGTGCACGGAGCCCACCGCGGCACCGCGGCAAAGGGGGCGCGCGGTGCGGCGGTGGACAATCGCTGGTGTGTGGCCGTGTTTGGTGCCACCCCAGAGAGCTATAAGCCCTGGGAAAGCAAAGCAGCTGCCCTGGGATACTTGTTCCAAAAAGAGGGGGGTGGGGTGGTTAACGAGGGGCTGGAGAGGGTCTGGGGTGGGCTGGGCGACCCGCGCGGCCGCGCGCGCCGGAGGCTGCAAGCCGTGCGCCTCGGCTGCTGTGGCCGGCGCGGCACATTTTATTTATGTTGTTGTATTTCTTTCCCTGGGGGCTGAGCACAGAGACAACCAGTCTTTGAGACCACCCTAAACCGACCATAAATGCCAGCCGAGAACCTCCTCCAGCCCTTCGGAAGTCGGAGGCCTGAGCTGGGGTCTTCCTGTGAGCACTCCCCCCGCCACCGGTGTGGCCGAGACTGCGGCGGCAACCGCCCGGGGGGCTTCGCTTTATCCTCCGCGGTGCGCCCGGAGACCTTTGATGTCCGACCCAAGGTTCTTCTGCGTCACCGTCCACATAAACAAAAGCGAACGCTCTCTGCGCCACTCTGGGCCACCGCTGAGACCCCCAAAATATAACGGGGATGGGGACGCTGAGACTGAACCGCAGCCATCGTCCGCGGACGGCAAACAAAAACAGCAGAGATAACCCCCCCCCAAAAAAAATGCCCCGAGGCGTTTAAAAAGCAGGTTCTGTGCTTGCACTCGACAGCCCCCCGGGCCTCGCCCCTCCCGGCCCCTCCGGGGGGCTTGCGACCACCTGTCGCATTTCCACGCCTCGCCCGGGTCCCCTTGCCGGGCATCTAAAGCCCTAAGCTCCTGACTTGGAGCTCAAAATGTAGCGCTTCCTGGGGCTGGGGGCCACCGCTAAGAGGCTTAGGGTATCTGGGGTGATCGAAAACCCTCCCGCAGTCCCCCCTCCCCTGAGGAGAGTCTGGGGAGGGAGGGCTTTAGCTCCCGCTTTCCAGCATCCCGATGCCCACGTCTTGCGTCACGTGTCCACAACGCAGGCGAGCTCGTTCGCTCTCTCTGGCCAGGGGAGAGGCGAGGAGAAGGACTCCAAATCAGTCTGGGAGAGGAGAGGAAGGAGCCAAAACATCCCTGCGAGGCCTGCGCTCATCAGCCCCCATACCCAAAGTCCCGGGCTGCCGGGCCGCCCGGATCCGGCTCCCGGAGCCGGATCCGGAGCCGGAGCCGCCTCGGCACCGGGACCGGCGTCCTCTGGTGGCAGAGACACAGCGCTACTGACGATTTTCGGGACGAATCGGCACGCTCTTCAGAGCCAATTTGAGAGCTGGCCTGGCGCAGAGAGAAGAGGAAACAAGGCCAAGTCGCAGCCTGGCTCTCCAGGGAGCAGCCCCAGAGAATAAAAAGTGATCGGGAAGGAACCGGAAGTGAACCAAGGCTCCACCAGCAAGGGCCGCGTTGCTTCCTCTGCGGTCTGGGGTTCCAGGCCCGGAGAGCCCCGCAGCCTCGCAAGGCTGGGAACTGAAGCTGAAGAACTGCCCGGCTGGAACTCTGATTTTTTTTTAATAATTTTTTTCACCCTAGTTTGGTTGGGTGCTCCGTCTCACGGGGCCCCAAATTCACTTTAACAACCGCCACCCTGTTATGGGCATGCGCAACTGCCTCCACGGCAATAATATGTCAGGACAACACAATATCCCCCCTGAAGACGGCGAACAGCCCGAGCAAGAACCTTTGGAAGCCCCAGGGGCCGCTGCCCCCGGTGCTGGGCCTGGCCCAGCCGAAGAGATGGAAACCCAATCGCCTCCCGATGAGCCCGTCCCCATCCAGGTCAATGGCGACGCCAGCGGACCCCCAGATGTCCCCGGGGCCCACCACCAGGGCCTCAGCCCGGCCTTCGAGGAAGCCGGAGCCGACGGGGGCTACAGCCCACCTCCTGAAGAAGCCATGCCCTTCGAGGTGGAGCAGCCCACCATGGGAGGCTTCTGGCCCGACCTGGAGAAGTCTGGACCCCCTGGGACCGGAGCAGGCCTCGAGGCCAGCGGCCTGGCGCCCGTGGAGCCCGGAGCCCTGGCTGGGGCGACGCCGGGCATGGGAGGATACAGCCCTCCACCAGAAGAAGCCATGCCGTTCGAGTTTGACCAGCCTGCCCCGGGAGGCGGCGGCCAGCCTCTCCTGCAGGTCGCAGACCTTGCTCCCGGCGGGCCAGGGGTCCCCGGAGCACCTCCCGCGGAGCCCCGAGTCATCGGGCCTGCGAGCGCCGCCTTCGGGGGAGACCACAGCCCTCCCCCTGAGGAGGCGATGCCATTTGGGCTGGATGGAGAAGCCTCTGGAAACGACCATCCACCCCCTGGGCTCCCCCGAGCCAGCCCACCGGGCACCGGCGGCGGCCTCCTGCAGGCCATCGCGGTCCCGAGGGCGCTCTGCCTCGCTCCCGCCGCGAGCGCGCCTCCTCCCCGGGTGTGGGGCGCCGTCGGCAGCCCATCCCGAGAGGCAGGCAGCGCTCTTCCCGACGACCAGCGCGCGAGCCCCCCGATGGAGCTCAGCGGACCCCCACTTGAGATCGGCAGCGCCCCCGTTGGGGTCGACGACGCTCCTGTCAACACAGACAGCCCCCCAATCGCCGCTGACGGCCCGCCCATCGGAATCGCGGGAGCCCCAGATAAGAGTGCGCGAGCGCAGAGACCCCCAGTCGAGGGAGAGGCAGCGGAGATGGAAGGACGCGCAGCCTCCGCCGCCGCGGAGGAAGGAGACGGCCCCCCTCCAGGGGACGGA
>NW_012267291.1:1200227-1227238 GCF_000151885.1 Dipodomys ordii | reverse complement strand
CGGCCCGGCCGCCGACTGCCATCCGCTCAGCCTCCGCAGGCCCGGCCCCCGGGATCATCCGCACCGCCTTCGCGTCCCCTACCTCTGTGGGGCCCCGAAGCCTCCATCTCCTTAGACCCCCCAGCCCCGAGATCCAGGCTGCTGACCCGCCTACTCCGCGGCCTACTCGGGCGAGCAGCGCCTGGCGGGGCAAATCGGAGCGCGGCCGAGCCCGGGTCAGGTACCTGGAGCAGTATCTCAGCGACTCCTCCAGCGAGGAGTCGGAGCAAAAAACCTTCGGCTGCTTCCAGTGGTGGCCCCACCGCAACCGGCAGCCCCGCAAGACGGCCCCCGAGCGCAACTTACTCCGCAACTTCCTCGTGCAATCTTTCGGAACCTGCTTCTGCGGCTGCGAGAACCCCGAGCACGGAACCGGGAGCCCCAGCCGGCCCCGGAATGAGCTGGTGGAAGAGAGGCTCCGCCAGATGCGCAAAGAAGCCTTGGAGCTGCGCACCCAGAGGCTCGACCCGCTGCGCGCCGGGCGCCTCGAACGCCAACTCCAGGAGGAAAAGACGGATTATATGTGTACGCGCTGCTTCTAGGTAATAGGGTGGCCGCTGCCCGGCAGCTGAGCCGCCGGGGCAGCCCGAGGAGGTGACGGCCGGCTCGCCCCGCGGGGCTGGGGCGGTGGGGGGGAGGCTTCGGAGGGGCGAGCCTGCGGCTGGTGGAAGGGTGGACCCCCCAGTGTATGCCCCGGGCGGGGGAGGGGGCCGTGGGAAAGGATCGGGTGGCGAAGTATGTGCCCTCCAGGGAGAAAAGTGGTGCCGAGCGACATTGAGGGTCGTTACCGGCTGGAGGCCAGCGCCAGCGCCAGCCGCCGTAAGCTGGACAGGCGAGGGCTTCAGGTGAGCGAGGAACCGCCGGGAGGGGCCCCGGGGCTCCCCGTGGCTACGTTGGCTGGGGCCGCGGTGGGCTGGGGGCATGGGGGGCCGCGCCCCCGCCTCGCCTGGCACGGCTGCTTGGACTCGGCTTGTGGTTGGTGTGTGTCTGGTGCTCCTGTCGTGTCCGCCTGTGCATGACCTGCTCAAGCCACCCCGGCACACCCCGAACCACCCGCCGACTGTGTACTCGTACTCAGAAACGGGCTGTCTGGTGATGTGCGCCATGGCGCGGGGGGAAACTTGGGAGCCGGCGCGCTCCGCGGTACCCGCGCGCGGGCGCTCGGCGGCCAGCCGGCCGGGCGCACGGGCCGAGGTGGTGGGGCATCCTGGGTAATCGGGCGGCCGGCCGGGCGGCTGGTGGGGCGGGGGTGGGGGTGGGGGGCTGCCGTGGCCTCTGTAACCTTTCTCCTGTGTGTCTTTCTCTCTTTTTCCCTTTGCGCTAAGCGTTTCCTCACTTCTCATTCGTTCGCCAAACCCTCCCGCCTTTTCCGTTGAAAAACCAGACCCACAGGTATCCGGGGCTCCGGGGCTGCACACGGGGGTTCGGTATTCTGCACCCACTCGGCCCACCTGGGGGGAGGGGGTGGGGGAGGGGGCCACACCAAGCCCCCCTGCCAATCCACGTCCCCATGTCACAAGGGATTGGTTCTAAGGGGTGGGCGTGGCTATGTCTTTAAAATATGAAATTATTTTCTTCCCTAGCGAAGAGCTGGAGGTAAGCCAATCATTTACCCTTTTACAGAGAATGCAGCAGGAGGGGCTTGGTTTGCAAAGATGGGAACTGTATGTTGCAGTATAAATGTCATTTTTATCATTGCAATGCAATAAAAATTACATATATTATCTTAAGCATGGGGACAGTGTAGGCAAAACTGTGAAATATGTCAGTGTTTACATGTGAATCTTTTTCAAGCAGCTTTAGCTGGTGGCAGAGAGGCTTGAAGGTAAGATCTTTGGATCCAAAAATAAATAAATAAATAAATAAAATCTGGTACTTAAGATGGATTATGATGTGCTAACCCGGAGGCACTGCTCCCCTCCCCTGTCTCCGTTCCCCAGCTCTCATGGTCCCCTCCCTCATAGCCCCTCCCCTCACTGCATCTCCCCTCCCCTGTCTCCCTTCCCCAGCTCTCACGGTCCCCTCCCTCATAGCCCCTCCCCTCACTGCATCTCCCCTCCCCTGTCTCCCTTCCCCAGCTCTCATGGTCCCCTCCCTCATAGCCCCTCCCCTCACTGCACAGCAAGGACCCCCACCCCCCTCCACACTCAGACCTGGGGACCTTAACTCTTCTGGGCACAGTCAGAGCATCAGTGAACAGCAGTCTGCCTATTCTATTCTCAAACATTTCAAGGGATTTTAAGAGCACACTTCCTAAGACTACATTACATTTATTAAATATTTCATAATACAGGATTTTTTTAAATGAATAACATTATTGACATAGCTCTGTTGCAGTGATGTCTCCCACCACTGGCAGTTTTAAGATGTGATGGTCATTTTTTTATGCCTGCCCGGGGTGGGAATGGGGGTGCACATTGCCATTTACCCACCTACCAAAACGTGCCAACAGGAGATTTTTAGATTTGAAATGTCTCGATGACACTAAAGCCCCCAAACTTTATGTGACAGTGTCTGGGTTCCCTGCAGGTAACTGAGAGACCTTCTCCATAGTTCAGACTTAGCTTTGGAAGGCAAACCTGGGGAGGGGAAGATGAGAGGGAGGGCCACATCTGACCTGACAGGAGCCCCAGTGACGTGACCTTTACATACGGGGGCCTTCTCTGAGAAATGAAGCTTTCCTAGCTCAGGAATCCTTTAGTTCCATGACTTGAGTCTCCTACCCAAGGAGGGGGAGGGGGCACATGGAGGACTGTGCCATAGCTTATGTAACACTCCATCCTACAGCAGCACACGCCACATCTGGGGCTGGACTTAAGGATATTAGAATTCTTTTGATTTGTCTTTAGGGCTAGGGGAGTGAGGTGGCAGGCTGGCAAGCCTTGGGCCTTTCCTGGCACAAACCTGAGCTAAGATGGCCGCCAGAGGAACCTGCTTCCTGAAACTAGCAATGCAGCTTGTCAAACCAGGCCTTGCAGAAGTGAGGACAGGAATCTCACCTGGGCCTCCCTTGTCTGTCCATGGGGGAGGAGGAAGGACAAAGGACTTTTACTTTCTGATTCCAATGTGTGAAATAAGATGTCCATGCATTCTTAGCACTGCAAATGCAGGCCAGATGCCCATCTGTGATTTGGCTTTCAATTTGTGGCATGAAGCTTCATCTGTTGCTTTAAGGATGAGTGTGTATGTGTTCACACACTGTTTTTATTGCCCAAACACCTTAAGCCCATTACTGAATATCTTGGAAAGCTTGACAAGAATGTTAGTAGATAATAATAACATGAAGAAGGTTCTGAAATATTTTGAAGAGTTAAAGCTTTTTTTTTTTTAATACTATCCAGTCATCAACTATTTTCCCTGTGCCTTTTGGTCCTTTGCAGACTTTTAAAATAAAAAAATATTTTTTTGAAGCCTCATTTTAAGAATGAAAGGGAGCTACTGGATGAAAATGATTTTAGTATGTGCTGTATTTATTAAATCGATGCAGGCAAACACTGAATATAATACTGGCCAGTCTTCTTTGACATTGTTTACACAGTGAATCATGATTAATTGTAGGATAAATGCTGCAGTGATACACTGCATCCCATCCGGCAGAAGTATTGGTGTTGTTCTTTTTCCCTTTTTTTTTTTTTTTCCATTTCAGCCATTTTTCTGCATTCAGAATGCCTCTGCTGAGCTGCCTGCTGTACGGGAGGGCACGGCCTATCAGGCCCAACCACATTTTAGAGTTAAGAAATATCTTAATTATTTCCCCGATACTAGTTTAAAGGCTCCTATTCCCCAGAGCCCTTTTAAAATATAATTTTCCCTAGCTTTCTTTAAAAAAAAACAACTCAAGCAAACATTTTTCTCCACATGGGTCAGTTAATTTTTAAAAAATTTTTACCCACATCATCTACCACTGGTATTAACCAGAGAGAATTCCACTCATTTCCTTTCTGTCTATCCCCTCCTGACCTGAAGGAGTAAAGTCTCACAGCTCTTAATATTTCTAGTGAGCAGTAATGATGACAGCATATTACTATTGCATTTTACATCTTAAAGCTTTCTACCGACTTCACACATGTACTTTGAACTAGAGGACCAAATTCATTTCATAAGCTCAAACTCCAGAGATTAAATCTCAGGGTTTTTGTTTTTGTTTTTGCTCAGAGAAGCTAAGGTAATTGAAGGGTCTCAGGTTTCACATTCAGATAGGATAATGCCTTCCAAAAACATGATGATGATAAGCTATGTGGCAGTGTGTGCATAATTATCTATAGCAAATGTACTGTGTGCTCTTCAAATCCCTTGTCAAGTGACAGGTGTCTAACATTCTGCTGCTTTCTGAGTTACAGCTAGACCCTGACAGATCCCTGGTTATAAATGTCCATCGAGTGTACATGAAATGAGAGCTCCCCATTTCTGGGTACCTGTCATTGCTATGGTGATATTTAATTTCCACTTAGGCTTTAACCCATCTGGCAGCAATGCAGCAATGCAGTCTTAGTTTATTTATTGGGTTTTCTATTATTTCTATTTTTTTAATGCAGGTTCTATTTACAGACTTTTTTAAAAAAATCTTCCAGTTTTCTTTCTCAGAGTCTAAAGTTTTTCTCCTTACTCAGGTTCCCAATAATAATAATAATAACAATAGTAAAAATGCAGTGGCTTTTATACAGAACTCCCTGCAATGTATAGTGTTGTTTACAATTTTGGCCCAGATACAATGATACTATTAAAACTGCTCAATATTCCTCAGTGTATATGTGGTTTTAAGTCATCCTTACTTTTATTTCAGGACTCATTCTCATTTTCCCATTTAGCAATAATCAGTGTATGACCTTGAAGATTACTTTTAACTTTTGTACTGGAAAGTTTATATTAAGCAAAAATAAATTTCATTTGGGAGAAAATGATTTATAGAGCTAGATTTGACATTCGCAATGCCAAACATGCCTTTTCTTTTTAGAGTCAGTTTCCCTTCTACCCCCCAACAACTACCTCTAGATAAAGAACTTTTTGGAAGATGCACAAATAACAAGTGAAAACTGGTTTCTAAACTTAAAAGAAAAAAAAAAAACAAAAAGCTATGGCAAAGATGAGGCTCCTCCCAAACCAGCCTCACTCCTCCCCTGCCCATCCAGGGTTTCAGTGACTACTGAGTTAGCATGCCATTTGCCCATTTTAAAATCAAATTTCTCAGGAAGCACTGAAGCTCCAAAATAAAAAGGACATGGCCAGTTGATGCACAGTAGGATCATCACAGTGGGTGAAAACCATCAGAGGAGGAACCCAAAAGCCAATGGCCCATCTAGTTAACCACCCCCACCAGTATTACTGGTGTTCCCCCGCAACCCACAGTGGTTCCCAATGCCCACTTTTAACAAATTTCATTCAACTCCACTGCATGGGGCTTTTTTCCCCACCACATTCCTCCTCTGACCTGTGGTCAGCCAGAGGATGAGATGACTCCAGGCATGACTTGTATTTGGGTGTGCTACTGAAGAATCTGCCAGTCCATAGGGGCCTTTATACAACTTAGGTAAGTGGGATTCCACAGAGCACAGGAGTAGGCCCTCTTGAATGAGGAAGGGAAGTTTCAGAAGTTTCAGAAGAAGCAATATTTTTTTCCCACAATTCCCCTAGAGATTCAGATGCTAGAAGGGAAGTTACATCCCTAAGCTCTTAATAAACATTTTAATGGCGCCCCCTCCTCCCATAAACATTAAATACTTATAGAAGTTTTCTTTTCCTCTTGGACTTATTTTTTTCCCCTCCCTGCTCCAGTTGAGGGTTGGGGTTGCTTTTGTTTCCTCATTTCAGAATGCACTCTTTGTACACATTTTATGATCAGAGGTCAATTCCAGCAGTAAACACATGACACCTTTGCCAAATTTGCCATAGTCACAAGTCATTCTCAAGTGGTATTTATCCTAAAAAAGTATCACCTGTGGTCCCCTTACCCCTACCTTCCTCTCCCTTCTCCTTTATTACCTCCTATCTATAAATCAACGTATTAACTGTGACTTAAAGACCAGAGTTAAAATTGTTCTGTGGTTATTGCACATGTTTGTGTTGTTTGTTTAAAAAAAGTATCTTTAGTTTTCTAGTCAACAGCTACAGGGTGAAGCAAGCCAGCAGGAAAAAGCTGAAGAGGACACCTCCTCCAAAGGAAGAGAAAAAGGTAGGGAACCACCCAAAAAACATGCTTGTCTTTTAAGATTATGTTGATCCTCACACAGTTCATGGAAACATGACACACATACTGTTCAAGTCAGAACTATGGGAGCAGCTGTGCACATGGAACCACAGGGCCTGTACCAGGGAAGAAGGTTAGGCAAACAATCTGTGACAGAACCATGAAACCCAGCAAGCGGGCCTACCTGGTACTTAACTTTGAGGTAAAATCCCAAATGCATTGCGGGGTAATTTGCTAAACCTCAGGAGAATTCACTAGTATTTTGACCTGTAGAGCTCTGCCCACAGAATTTGAATATTGAATCCTACTAATTTTTTTTAAAACAATTCCATTTGGGGCTAGGAGAGAGGCATAGAGATACCATAAATTGTTAAGCCATCTTCAATGTATTATGAGTCAGTCAGTGTTTCTGACATTGTCACACACATTTTACGGGTGGTACCAAGTAACTACTTTCAACTTTCTCTAATGAGTTGATTATGGGAAGAGAAAACACTGTGCGTCTACCTTGGAGCACCTCTGTCAAGCTTCCAAATGCTCAGTGTCACCTCTGAGGGCGAGTTGGTTCTCATAAGATCAGAAGACAGTCACAGGACTGTATCTTCTGGCGTAGCCCTTACCCCTCCTTCAGATCCAAACAGCTTACTGCCTCTCTCCTCGCCCCATACGTACAGTTTGCCTCTCAGCAAACTGATTACTAATGTGTGAATTACTGTGAAGCTATTCTTACAGGGAACCTTCATTCAGGTAAGTTGGAAGCTGAGTTTTGGGGTTTGTTTTGTTTTTAGAAAAACACAGCAACCCCAATAATTCTTTCGATGATACATGAAAACCAAGATCAGGCATTTGGGATAAGAGGTCAGGGCCCAAGGAGGAGTGGCCTGGCAGGGCCTGGCCGAGAGGAAATGGACGCAGATGTTCTGCAGCTTAGCTGTCCATATGCAGGCCCTTAGGTGCCTGGTACCCATGTCTAAGCCTTAGCTTCCAAAGCTTAAAAAGGAGCCAGTGGGTCCCAGTGCCACTAAAGGAAATAGAAACAAAAATCCCTGCAAAGCATAGAAGGATGAGAGTTAGGAAGCATGGAGATTGGCAGATGACCAGGACCCCTGAAACATGTCCGTTCAAAGAAGCACTGTTCTTAATCTGCAGTTACACACAGGAACTCCTATGTGTCCACAGGATGTAAACAGATGCTCTGTAGCTTCCTTCACAAAGGGTAGGCCTCATTTGTAATTAGACCCTGAGATCCTTATTATTTTTTGAGCCTGTATTTGGGCTTTTGAAATCTTAGAAAGCATCCATCTTAATTCCTTATATTTTTTTCCTTTGGCTATATCTCTACCAGGCCTATAGGATGACTAATTAACTTATCAGTGAAATCATGTATACTATTCAGAGCATTCCTGCCCACCCACCTACCCCAAATACCAATTTTTAAATGACTAGTTATAGAAGCGCCAGGGATGGTGAAGGTGAGTTGATATTCCAGGTGGCCACTAGATGGTGAGGTAGCATAAGGCAGAAAAATGTGCCACACATCTGTAGTGCAGATGAGCGGGGACGGAAAGCTAGTGAGGTAGGGGAAGGCCCAGGTCACTTCCTCCCCTGCCACCCCACCCAGATGGGGCCCAGACACCCCAAAGCCATAGTCAGACCCCAGCTTTTTTGTTTCTAAGCCATGAAGTTTCCCTGTTAGGTGGGGAGATTTTAGATGCATTTTGAGGGGGCTCTGATAACAATGGGGTTCTCCAGGTAGCACCACTGACATTTTATCACGCGGGGGGGGGGAGTGGAGGGGAGGAAGAAGTCCTGCATTCTGTAAGATATTTAAAGCTCCTTTGACCTAGATATCATGCACTTGCACACACTCCCAACATGTACACACATCCTCACACATAAATTTCATACACATACATACACATATCTTTACACCAACACACATACCCTTACACATACATACTTTTACATATACATACATATATTCTCATACATTTACCCTTACACATGTGCACACAAATATACATATGTATACACATCATTTGCACATTTACAATACATACACATATACCCTTACACATACACACACTTGTACACACTTGTACACACATATACATACACAATACCCTTACACATACTCTTACACATACACACTTCTGTATATACACACTTATGCATATACACTTGTACACACTTATGCATACACAATACCCTTACACACATATATTCTTACACATATACAAACTCATATCCTTACACATACACGCACTCATCACACACACACCTATACCACATACATGCAGTGTGATCACCAGAACCATCTCCTGTCATTGTCACATGTCCACCAGGGTTGAGAACTGCTCTCCTAACAGGATGTATCAAAGTCTTTGGAAGTTCTGTGTGTCATAACTTACATACCCAGAAAGTCTTCAGAGGGAAGGCTTCCCAGATACTATAGCCAGTCAGCAGTGTGTATGGTCACCTTGGTGACCCACAGTTCCCAGCAATCCAGGAAAGGTGACCCCAGTGACACTGAATGGAAGAGAAAAGGGAATTGTTTCAGGGGGACAAACCATGAATTGGACTCTGGATTAGTCAACCCAGGACCCAGCTGATCAACAGGTGGGCAGAATCAGGGCATTCCTAGGTCTTAACTGCTAACTGATCACCTCTGCCCCTCGGGGTTGTTTAGGTGGTCTGCACCTGTGGCAGGCTAGGAACTCCCCCTCTGCCTAAGGAGAGATCTTTTAGAAAGAAAAGAAGTAAGCCAGAAGGGACAGCGCAAGGGCAGACAGGTCACAAAGTCTTGTCCTTGGTCTTCCATAAATTGTTCCTTTGCCCTCTTCCCCCATCCTCAGGTAGATTCTGTAACAGATATCTCTTAATCAGGAGAACATGAAATTGTCATTTTATTGTATTTTTTCGAAACACAGGCCCTCCCTTCCATTGTAGCAATCAAACCCCAGACCCAAGCATCCTGGCACTGTCCAACTAAGTTATACTCCCAGCTCCTATTTTTCTCAAAACAAAGATTTTTCTTTTTCTGTTTTTTCCCCCATTAGAGAGTTTGAAGTTTGTGCCTCTTAAGTTCACTGCAAAGGCCAGAAAATATAAATAAACTAAGGCACAAACTGTTCTCTACTCCAAATGAGCACAAAATAGTCAAACACTTAGCTTTGATTATTAATAGGATTACTTTAGGGTGATGGGCTAGAAATGGATTGTAGTTTGACAAATTACATACTGGATGTATAGAATTAAAAAGTATTTGACATCAAAACTTGCCAGCAGAGGACCTTGCTCGGTTCTGGGCTCTGCTAAGCAAAGTGGCCCCTCTGACTGCTATCTCCTTACAGCAGAATCCTAGAAATCCCTCAAGGCAAGCTCTCAGAATGTTGATTTTGATCTTTTGCTTGGGACCACGTACAACTTCTTTTCAAGGAAGTGCTTAGAAGACACAGCAGAACCCAAAAACCAAATGCCAGATGTTAGGGGAACATTTTTTTAAAGTTAGCTTGCCAGACGACTTCTGGCTATTTATAATTAAACATTAATGTGATTTCGGTTCTTGCCTTTTAGCTGTAGGAAGGGAAGTCACCAAAGAGCATTTCTGTTCTGCAATATAAACAGCCAGGGCAGGAATTAAGATGGACACTTGGGAGGTCTCCTGCGTTCAGTGCAGAATGTTCGGATATGTTTCCCAGGGGCTCCAGTCACTCCTACACACTCTTAGTGAATGTCTTATCCTGGTTGGAAGTTGCAGCTTCTCATGATGGTTCTGTGTGCCTCCTCCCCATGTGTTCCTCCAGAAGGATGGGAGGGGTGGTCAGAGGAGTCCCAGCTTCTGGGATGGGACCTGGGATAATGGAGAGAGCACTGGCGTGGAGGGGTGGGAGAACGCGCATCTCCTTCCTATGATCTTGATGGAGACCAGCACTTTTTTCCAGGGATCCATGCTTTTGCCAAGTGACATTTAGAAAAGGCTTTTGCCTCCAAAGAATTGATGAGACAAGGTTGACTATTAGAATTATTTCTACCATCTCTTCCGGGGGTTCTGCCATGGTCAGAGGAGGGGCCTCTATTGGATAGGTTGTCTAAGAGGAAGTCAAGGCGTGTTGTGTTCTCTGTTCAACTTGATGTATATACAAGTGAACACTCAAGGTAGGGAGAGGTAGGAACAGGTAAAGCTTGAGAGGTAGAAACCTGTACTCAACTAGCAGGATTAGTGCGAAGCTATTGTAGCCACCTTGGCCCACTCAGATGGACAGTAGGGAAGGCCTCCATCGCCCCTGAGTTCAGAGATGAAAGCATCTCCAGACCGCAAGCCTGAGTCTGCAGGAAGAAGGAGCTCCCTAAAGTAGGACACGGAAGTTTGCCAAACTTCCAACGGGAGGAGGACAGAAATCTGGCCCCCCTGAAGAATTTTACCTCTTTGGTTCTTTCTCATTTTTATTCCTCACCCCCTCCCCCTTCTTCTATCTCCTGATATTAAAAGAATCAGAAGAAGAAGAACCCTTATTTTCAGGGGCTTTCTGAGCAGGAAATCTCCTTTTGTTTACTTATTTTTAAAGGGAAGGAAATGTGAAGCCCACTCTTCAGGGCTGGCATGTGGAAACAATGAGAAAGAACAAAGCTGTTCACAAATGGCTGGCAGATGGCGCTCGGCCTTTACAATTGAGAGACAGGCTCTGAGAATTCAGCCTGCAGCTGCCTGAGGCAGAACTGTATCCCCCCCTCAAATCCCCTCTCGTACCCCAGAGACATTGCCTGGTCCCCTAAGACTCAGGGTTGTTGTTTTTTTTTTAAAAAGGTTTTCCCTTAAAAATTAATATCTGAGGACAAACCCTCACGTTACTTTGTGGCTCTGTAGACCTTACCCAGGGCAGGAAAGCAGACTGTGGGAGTGACCTCCAAACTGCTGGGGGTCACCTCCATCTGCATACCCTTGGGTCCTGGTTCTGAAAGGCACCACTTCTAGAAACTTGAGAAAACCTCTCTTGTCTCTTAGGTCCCAGTCTTCCTTTTCTAGAACAGAGAGGGATGTTGTTCTTGAGAACTGTTTAATCCTCTGACAAAAAGTTTGAAGTCCAAGTTTGGCATCCCTGCCCCCTCAGCCCCCTCAGCCTTTGAATGCGTCCATTCCAAAATGGCAGACGGCATAGGAAATTGAAGCTTAGGGCCATCTTCTGGCCCTTGGCAAATAATCCCTGGGTCTGGGCTGAGGGCATCCCTTTGCCCAGGGCTGTGTGGGTTTCCCTCGGGGGCACAGAGTCCTCTGCTAGGAACTTCTTCACCCTCTGGCAGGCTTTCCCACCCCTCACTCACTTCATATTGGGAAGTCAAAGGGACTGAATAGAGAGTATGAACACTGCCCCATTCTGCTACTAATGTCTTGTCCATTTTCTCTGGAGGATTCTGTAAAGCCTTTCCTCCCCCTCTTGCTCCCCTGGCTCCTCATTTGTAGCCCCCATCCCCAGGTGTGAGAGTACACAGAGAACAGGTGAGAACCCTGGGCAGTGGTGTTCATTCCCAGCAGAGGTCAGCAGCGAGCTCCCAAGGGCTGGACCTGCTCGCAGGAAGCAGCAGCATCTAGAATTCTCTAGACCAAGAGTAGGTGGGAAGCGCCAGGCTTTGTATTTTGAGGGGACAGGGGGTCCTTGTGGAGGTCCTCCTTTCTGTCTTAGGCCCATGGGGACTTGGTTTTTCAGGGATCCGTTATCTTGTTCTCCGTGGGTTTCTTTGCACACAGAGAGCCTGCTCCAATAGGAACCACACCCTTAGAACTCTCCCTGGTGGGGCCAGACAGCTCCGTTTTGCTTCCCACAGGACTTGGAACGTAGGCCCTACTCTTGGCCTGACCCTTTTTCTTCTAGAAGTTGTACTTACTGTTAAAATGATATTATAATATGCCAGGAAATTGCCCCCCACCCTCATCCTGCTGCGATTTTTTTTCCCTCCTTATTGCCTCCTGTATGGATATTTTAAGGGGTATTCATAAACCGCAGCGCTCACCACCATTCAGGGCATGCCGATTTCTTCAGTGTTCCCCACACTCCATAGTTCCTTGGCTTGTTCAGTCCTTTCAGTGGGATGGGGAAGCAGGGAAAGAATCCAAACTCCTTCCCCATCTTCCTTCCTATCTGCACTTCTGAAATCTCAGCCTCCTTGTGAACCACCTTCTTTCTTATGTTTGAGAGACAGAGAGTGAGAGAGAAGGAAAGAGGGAGAGGAGAAAGAGTAAAGGGAAAAGAAACCCAATGAAATAAAAAAAAAGTAGAAAAAGAGAAGGAAGAAATGAAAAAGAAAGTGAAGGAGTACGTTTGCCAAGTTTAGCTCTTTACACCAGATGGGGTTCCTGCCCTCTGGAAACTTCTAGTTGGAAGAGGATCAGGTTGCATGTAACTATAGCTGCACTAGGCTAGAATAGCTCAGGGCTGGCTCAGCTCAGCTGGCAAAGGGGAGAGAAGGCGGGCCCAAAAGGTAGGCAAGGCATGAAGCTGAGACCCCGAGACCCTTCAGGATCCAGAAGTCACCAGGGACCTCTGGCTACCATGTCTTCTTTACCTGCTCTACTGCAGTGTGCCCTTTTTGTTTCTGCAGTGCTGATCGCCCAACCCTAAAATAGTTTTCCAATTTTTGTTTTTACTTTGAAATTAGGAACATCTCCCCAACACACACACACTCACTCTTACAAAACCTGAGCTTTCAAGTGTTTTCACACGCCTGTCCTATTTAGTGGTTTAGTTTGTTTTGTTTTAAGTAATCTGGCACACAATGAACCTTCTCATCCTTTCAAAAACACAAAATCCTACGTGAGTCTTTTGATTCAATAATCACGCAGAACAAAACAAAACGAATCCTAAAGTTAAAAGCAAACACTGTACATTAAGTATACATCTCAGAAGTTGAGGAAATCCTTAGGAATTTGCAAACTGGTGTCCTGGAGAAGTTGGCTCCAGCCAGACTCCTACAGGCATTGTCGACTCCTTTTTTTTCCCCTTCCTTCCTTTTTTTCCCCTACCCCACCCCCTTTGAAAAACAAGTGTTATTCTCTTGGGATAGTTCATTAGAGAAGGAAGACAATTCTACTCCGTGAGGAAGGGCAAGGGGGAGAGAAAGGAGGGATTAGCAGGAGACTGGAGATATAATTGATGTAGTGCTGGGGTCAGGGTGGGGACGGAAAGACATGCTAGGCAGAAGCAAATCTTGTGAGCAGACTTTCAGCTTTCTGGTCTTGGGGTTGGGGGGTGGGGCATTCCCTTAGCTGCCCCTCTGTGCCCTGTACTTCAGTCAGCAACTGAAGGTAAAAGAGAAAAAGAAAACAACAGTAAAAATCCTGCCCTGATGGACTGTTCTAGAACCTAGGACTCCTCTCCCCCACATTGGAAATGTGCTTTCCAGGCTGAGTCTCTTGTTCTCAACATCTAGCCTTCCCCACCAGAAAAAGTTTCCTTCCCTCCACAGCAAGTGCTAAAAGTAGAAATGTGTTGCAAATTGATTTGGGCCAAATTTGTATTGCTTTGAGACAGCAAAATGGCTGATGAGGGGACTTGGGGAGTGGGGGAGGCATGCAGCACACAATGGCTGTTCTAATCTTCCAGAAAAGGAGCTCACACCACAAGAACGTCCATACAATGGGCCTTCTGTGACATTTTGGAATTACTGGGGATTGGTGGGTCATGGTAGTTGTTCAGAATGGAAGAAAGAAAGATTGTTGGGAAGTGTTTTCATGGAAATTTAGCATAAAATGACACGCCTGATTTAGGATAACAGTCACTCCATCATGGTTCCAAAATGAAAAGAGTGTCACAAATTAATTTTTCAGAGTTCTGACCATGGCAGATGTGAGGTTTATCTCACATGTATGTTATGTTCAACTTGGCAAACAGCATGGAATGCCCCATCAGTGGCCCACAGGCACCCATTTTCCCTCACTGAGAAGTTTTTCCCCTAAGTTTTTGGGTATCTTCTATGTCAAAATAGTCTTCTTTCCTTCCTTAGTAGCACCTCTAAGCATGCAGTAGCTGCTTACCTGCCTGCCACGCCTCTCAAGATGAGTGAGTCCCTTCCCGGTTGGTGAGTTTGCCTTCATTTGGGCATTTTAATTCATTCATTCATTCATTCAGTAGACATATACTAATTGCTTAATATGTGCCCTTCCCTATGGGGAAGACAAAGGTTTAACACATGGCCATCTCCTTGATGATCTTATCAATGAAAACAAAGCTAGGTTATTAACCATAGTGGAAAATTTCTACTAGGGGTTTATATAGACTGAACATATAGCAACTAAAAGACAATGGAAGGTTGTCAAAAGACCCAATGTCTACAGCCTTCAAGAGTTCTCTACTCTAGATGAGAAACCAAATGATAGCTGAGTGCAGAAAATCAGAAAGATCTACTTGGGTCAAAACACGCAACCCTGGCTAGAAGTTTGACAGGCACAACCATTCAGTTTCCAAGCCAGTCTGACACTAAACCCTTTCAGAGTAGCCTTTTCTAGTCATGAGGTAGGTCTTGCTGTTAGTAACTTGGTAGTTAGAGTATGAGTAGAGACCTTTCCCTTGGAAGTATAGACCAGGCAAAGTTTCAGAGCCCTAGCTCAGAGCTGGTTTGAGAATCACCTGGTCCTTCCTGCCCCAGAGCCAGATACTGTTCAGGATAAGCCAGGACTGAAATTCTCTTCCACCTAAACTCAGAATTGTCTGTGTCCAGGATTACCATGTTTGTGGTAGTGCTTTCACCTTGGCTGTAGTCTTTTGACCTTAGCTTTAATCGTCCATCTTAGATCCTGGGCTCCATCTTAGCTACAGCCCTCCATCTTAGCTACTTCTGATCCTCCATCTTATATCCTGGGCTCCGGGCCTCTTCCTGTTCCCTAAAGCAGGTAGATATTCTAGATCCACACTATTGTCATTAATTCTGAAGAAAGAAAAATGGACTTTTAATATCCATGATTGTGGTTCTTGTCTTCACAAATACTTTTTATCTACATGTTTACCTTGGAGTGGTGAATCTTACGTAGAGACCCTGGTGTTCAGCACATGATGTGTGCCCTTTCCCTGTGCCTTTAGAACATGCCCGTATCTATGTGTTAGAAATGAAACAGGGGAGGTGGTTTTGTGTGGATGAGTAAGATGAAAAGACTCCTAGCTGCGTTTTGTGCCATAATGAGTAAAGGTTCAGGTTTATTAAATTTTGGCTTCTCAAATTGCCATCTTTCAAAAAAGAAGTGAAACGCGAAGAATTGAATTTTCCATCCTGGGTACTGAGGGGAAAGCTGGTGGCAATTTGAGCAGTGTGGATTTGGCCCCGGCAGCCTCACCTCCTGCAGGTGGCTGTGTTCTGTGCAGTTAATCCCATTAGCTGGCAAAGGCTTATAGGGTTACTCTTAAGGGACATTTGCATTTTAATAAAGAGCTGAGTGGGGTCAAAAAGCGGAGAGAGTCACATTTTTGATAATGAGGTTCTTAGGAATAGGATTCGAACAGGAGGCACCGGGGAGGGGCAGGAAGGGGACAGGTGCCAGTCATCTGCCCTAGCATTCTTCCCAGTGTAGCAAATGGGCCTTCCTCCCCTGTGATCTGGGCCGTAGGAACCCCTGGCCCCCTGGCTCTGAGCAGCAGAGTGGTGCTTGAGTAGTTCTGTGTCTGGCAGTGGAGAGACCCTCCCCCTGTTGAAGTGGCAGCCCTTGAGGCCTTTGACTTCTTCCAGCTCAGGTGCATGATTACAAATGCCCATGTTTCTCCCATATCCGTGCATGCTTGTGACACAGGCCAGTCAGGAAATAAAGGAGGCTTTCTTTAAAAAAAAAGAAAAAAAAGAATAAAATGAAGAAGAGGAAGAAGAAAAGATCTAAAGCAGGGAGCTCGGGGAGGAAGGGGCAACAAGTGGCGACCAGGCCCTGTGATGTGTCTGTTATATAAGCGGCCCTCTGACTGCCCTATGGATTCAGCCAGAGGAGAAACAGGTGTGAGTGACCCTTGGGTCGATTTCACACCTGAGCATAGTTACGTAGAGGTGTAGTAACAACTAAGGATCCAAAGGAGGAGGGCTGGACTGCATTCTGATATCAACACACCCCTCTCGAAGCCCCCGGGGCCCCCAGGGGAACGTTCCAAGATGCATGATAATTAGCAAGGAGGAATTAAGCTAATTGCGAAAGCTCCTAACAACGCGAGTTTCCTTAAAATGTACGTAGTCAAAGGCTAGAATGAATACCATGGGTTTCTCCCATGATGCGTAGTTGAGTCTGTGTCATAGAGTCTAACAGCCGAGCTCCACAGCACTCAGGGAAAGGGGCATTTTTTCGGTTTTTACTTCCCATGTCACCCACCTGAAAATGTGCCTTTCAGAAAGCTCTGTGGTGGCTGAATAGGATTAGAATAACATTAACACCAAACGAGAGGAGAAAGACCCCTAAATGGCACCAAGGCCTTAGTGCCCAACCAGAGTGGCAGGGCGGTTGGTTACGTGTGTAAGCTGCAGCTTTGTTGTGAGCACACAATAGACAAGCAAAAGTGTAGCCACACTTTCCCTGGGAGCATGGAACCCGTTTGGATTTTATCTTTCCACATCAGCCTTCTCTGCTTCCTTCTAAATCGATTCCTCCTCCTGTGCCCTACTAACACTACAGGGAGGAAAAAGCCTCCATGTCTTGCTAGTGTGTGTCCCCCAACAGGGACTTGTCATTAGGAAACCTTGTGTGGAGCCGGAGGTAGCCGCTGCCGATGCACACGGCCACGCAGGCACCTGGCTGCAGACAAGAGCCTGGCTCAAAACATCGATTTTTCTTCCCTCTCCCAAGGTTAGGATTCAGCTTCAAACTCTCTGCTTCCAACTAAAATTTCCATCACCAAAGGGTCAGGTTCCAGGCAGAGAAAGGACCACTTTAGCAAATGAGAGAAGGAGGGAGAGGGTCATCTCAACAGCAGCAAAAATCAGCCCTGCCATTTCCCTGACAGCTCTTTAATTATGATGAAAGAGAGAGAAAGAGAGAGAGATCTTTGGGGTTTTTATAGAGGAGGCTTGTGGTAGGGGGAAGGGCAAGGGGCCTCAGAGAGAGACGGGGGCTTCCAAGGGACAGGGTACAGAGCCATTGTCACTGTAGGATGATGGATGGGAGACAAACCTCCCTGCAGTCTGGGTACCACCAGCCAGGTCTTCAGCAGCTCTGCTGTGTTCAGCCTGGTGATGGTGCACAGAGGTCCCTGAAGGGCAAAGATGAACAACCTGTTAGGTGCCAGCAAGATGTGATTTTAATCTGAAGGCCGAGCCTCTCCACTCGGTGCTCAGCTCCAGCAGGCTGGACATCTTTCAAGTGGTCACATCCATTGTTAAAAATCATGTTTCCTTTCGGGTCAGTGGGGAGATCAGATGTGCGGGTCCAGCCAATATGTAGGGTGCCCGGAGCTGGAGAGAGGATGGGGTGGCCAGCAGGCCGGGGTAGGGATGTGCTTGTGGGCAGAGGACACATTCAGGGCTGGGGAGGAGTTGGAGAAGCAGGCGTTGAGAGACCAAATTCAGCTCAAGCAAGAATCAGGGAAGAGTCTCCTTTTCCCTTCTTACCTCTGGCCTTAAGCAGCCCATCAGTTTGGCAGTATCTAGAAAGAAGTGTAAGAGAATCCTCGACTCCATTCGGGAGCTGGAAAGAGAGCCTTAGCTTCGGGATGAGACATAGGGAAAACAATGCAGCCCAGATTGCCTGTGGGTATCCCCAGGGATGAAGGGAACAGATAGAAAAATGTTCTATCTGCAAGGTACATTATTTTGCAGTTTGTCTCCGTTCCCTCCTTGGTTTGGGGGCTTGTTCCCGGCACAGAACATAAAGGGAGGGTGCTTTGAGAGTTCCCGGTGTAGACTTGCACCGAGCAGAAGCCATGGTCTGAGTCTGTTCGGCTGCATTACCCACAGAATCCACACTAGAAGCCCCTGCAGAGACAAGCCACACTGCCAGCCTTGAATTAAACACCAATTGCTGTGATACAACCCTGACCTCCACACACGCCCTGTCAACTTCCCTAAACAGTCTGTGATTTTTTTTTATTATTTTTTACCCCTAGGGTTTCTTATTCCTCTCACTCAGTGGACTGGCTACTGCTGGAGACACTTCAGTGATTTTTTTTTATTATTATTATTAACAGGCAGCTGGTACTAAAAGAGAAGGGGGGGTGGGCTTGGGGCTTTGTGGTAGGTGAATTACAGACATCTGCGAGTAAAACCACTTTGTTTTCTGCACTTAGAAGAGGATTGACAGGCTGAGGGCAGCATCTTGCAGTGGAGAGGCACTGCGGATCCGCGGAGCGATCTGCTGCACCCAGAACCACTGCAGTCCCTCTCCCCTCCCCCCCCAGGCTGGGCCAAGTCCCAGCTGCAATTTGTCCCCTGTCCCCATGCACGGCCAGGCAGCCTGCTGCAGGGGCGCAGGGATAGCAGTCTGGCTGATCTGAACGGATCCAATGTGGAGGAAGCACTGCATAGGATAGAAAGGCTCCAAGCTGCCTTCTCTCCTTTTCCACTGGAGAGTAATACAAGGATCTGGGAATTGAGTCTGGAAGGAGAAAGATGGGAGAGTGACATTCTCGTTTGTGATGTTCTGGCTGCTTACATATTTTATTTTAGAATTCTTATAGTTGAGAGGAGGGAAAAAAACCCCAGACCTATCAGATAGAGATGTGTACCAGATAGGCACCTGTGCACTTTCTGTGACAGATCAAGTTAAGGACTTGAGGGTTGCCCCCCCCCTTTAGGAATAAATAGGCACTTTGCATAAGGCGAATATTTAAAATGTTTATTTCTGAAAAATGTTTGTGAAGTGATCTGTTAAATACGAGATAGTGGAGACTGCAATCCTGTCTGAAACATGGCTCTCATTTTTCCTATTTCACCTCATATTGGTTGAGATTGGATGGCTTCTTGATTTAGACCATTTACATTTTATAGAGCCTTGAAATAAGAGGGGCTCCCAGCCACATCTGGCAGCAGCAGAGCCAAATGGAAGGGGACAGCATCGCTTTGAAAGTGCCACGCTCTCAGCTGTACCTGTGTCACTGTTCAGCCCTGTGGCACAACTGACAAACTCAGACTTCATCTCTGGAAACACGTAAAGCTGTTACAATCCCTGCACACATGTCCTGTTCCCGTGACCTTTTTCACTCAATTCTTTTTTTTTTTTTGTCTTCTTGATATCAATGCACTGATCAATCAGGTTGAAAGTTCAATCATGAAAAAAAAAGGTCTGGTTGTTTTTGTCTACAATCAGTCTACATGAATAGTTGAGCCAATCATCTCAGCTAACCACCTGCCCCCATGTCCCCACAACCCACCCAGCCCAAATGTTATAGGTAACCTTCATTTTAGGACTTAGAGAGAGCCAGTCTGCAGACTGGGGGGGGGTGAGGAAGGGATTGTGCACGTGAAAGAGACGCTGCTGTGTGTCAGTCCCTTCCCTGCAGTAGCCATCTGAAATCGGGAGCTGCAGGAGCGGAGCAGGCTGGTCCTTACAGGCAGGTGTAGCGGGACAATGGTGTGGACAGGAATCACCACACTAGACTCTCAGCAGCAGCACTATTAGTCAAGGTTTGTCTAGTGCCTGCAGCCATCTTAGATTTTAGAAGAAGCTGAAACAACTCACTCCCATTTTGTCTTAGGTTCTCTCTAGCACAGTTCAGCTAGCAAGAAATGAGAGGGGCCACTTGGAATAGCCAGAGACAAATGTCCATGGTTTTGTCTCTTGGAAACACTGACCACCCCCTCCCATTCCCATTCCAAATCACCCAAACTGAGAGTAGACAAGGAGTTCTCTCTCTTCTCATCTGCATAGCCAACTGAGCCAGCCTTGGATAGCTCTTGGATAGCTTCCCCCCCCAACCCCCAATCTGAATGCAGTAAAAAGCCAGGCAGGTGGGGGTAGACGTGCGGGGGGAGAGAGGCAGAAGAGGAGACAGTGGGTCCCTGGCAGGACTCCCTTCTTGCTGTAGTCTCCTGCCCTTTAGCCTTATTTCCAAATAGCTCCGAGGAGTGCTGAGACCCCCCCCCCATGCCATTCCTAACCCATCTTCATTTTCTTCTGGGCAGATGTGGGCAAATGTGATCAGCCTTGATTCTTTATTTCTATGTAATAGTCACAGAACCTTGAAAATGTATCCTCAGCGGCTTACCGCTTATGGAGGATTTCAGGCTAGGGGAGGCCAAGAATTGATGACTCCTATTTACTAGTAGCCCATTAAGCAGACCTTAGAATTCTAATAATGGGTCTTTGCTAGACAAATCAATGTCATGTTTCCGAAAGGAAAAGGATCACAATTGGCTGATTTCACAGGATTTTCTATTTGAGGGAGGGAAAAGGCTGAAGCCACAATTCAGCCACTATAAATTCCAGTGGTTTTTGTTTGTTTGTCTTGTTTTCTTGCTAGCTTTGGGATTGCTAGTAGCTACCCCACTCCCTCTATCTGCAGATTTCCTGTTTTGCTTTATGCATTTTTTCTTTTTTTTGGTCTGAAACCAGGACTCAAAGTCAGTATCTGACACCCTTGCTCTTTGGCTGAGCCACACCTCCAACCCCTACTTCATATATTCTAGAAGGTTGCTTTCCCTGTCTTAG
Source organism: Dipodomys ordii (assembly GCF_000151885.1). Classification (NCBI taxonomy): domain Eukaryota; kingdom Metazoa; phylum Chordata; class Mammalia; order Rodentia; family Heteromyidae; genus Dipodomys; species Dipodomys ordii. The sequence continues at coordinate 1,206,416 of NW_012267291.1, read as the reverse complement.
AAACTGTGTGCATCTACTCTTTCCCTTTTTCTTTGACATCCATCTTAGAAACTTAAATATTTGTTGTAGGATTCTATTCATCAGCCACTGTCTTTTTTTTCTTTTTAAACAAAAATCACTTCTTTCTGTTTTCTCTATTCAACCTGGTAGATATGCAAATTTACCAAGTTGGAGAAGGCGCCTGTATTTAACACAGTTCAGACTGTTCAAGGCAGAGTAAATATAAAGGGATTTCATACCTTTACAATCAGAATATCAAGCCTACGTAAGGTTCACAACGGTCTACTAGCTAGCATTTCACCTAACGCATTGAAATGGAAACTTTAAAATACAGGCAATAGAAGATTAGTTGGAAACTTTACATTACCCTGTTCTAGGGCGCCTCCCAGAGGCCAGAGTCAAATGACAATGAATTTGAGTTCCGGTAGGTTTTTGACTTTGGGGATGACTTAGATGGTGACTGGTGCATGGAGATTAGATGTCTCCCTAAGTTTTATGTCAAACTCCTCTGTATGGTTCAGACATATGGCAGCATCTTAACAAAACCTAGCCTGGCAGTATGAATGCTCTCTCCTTACTCGGGCAGTTGGCTCAGGCTGATCTTTGGCATTTCAGAGATGCACTTTCACCAGCGTGCTGACATCATACTAGAACTCCCACGATTTGGTGTCGAGTTTGCCCTGCCCTCCTTTCCTTTTGCCAGATTCTCTGGGAAGTCTGCTTCCTTCATGAGTAATTGCTCACCCCGCACCTTAGATTAGAGCGAGGAAGCCATGCAAAGCCTTGCCCTGGGGTCTTCATTTCTTCCATAGGTGAGTGAAGGGATAGTTGTCCAGTCTTGCATTTCTTGGTGTTAGGTCATTGTAACCCTGGAATAAAAATAGGTATAATTAGTATGTTACAGTTAGACTCTGCATTGCTAGCTTTGTGCCGTCGCCTCTAATAATACCAATTTTGGTGACACATTTCCTAGAATCCAGGCTTGCTTCAATGGCTGACATCAAAAGCCAAACTGTAGGGCAGACTTGTTTGCTTCTTGATTAGATCTTTTCTTTCCCCCACTTTCCTAGATATTGCAGGGCCATCTTGATTTTCTGGTTCTATTATCATGGAACTAAGATTCTGTTCTCCCCCGAGGTGGACATTTTTGCTGATGGCTGTGCACACATGGTCTTCTGGGCCCCTGGCAAAGGCTCTTCTTTCCTGGCTGGCTCTCCAGCTGCCACCCGTCAACCGGGAAAAGTTTTGAGTTAGGCGTCACAGTTCAGCCAAGCTGGGCTTGCCACAAGTACACCTGTCCCGGGAGCCAGTGTCCAAAATTGGACCCCATGGGACAACAGCTGTCGCATTATTTCAGCATGAGCCATCCAGTATTTAATGTTTCTTAGGAAAAAGTTCAATCATTCCAAGTTGCCACTGTTCACTAGTTAACCCTTGAGGGAGTTCTTGGGACCCACAGTTTGTTTGACTTATAGTTACAATGTATTCTTCCCAAGTCCCACCTTTGGCAAAGCCATTTCTTACAAAATGGAGAGGGGACTACAACAGCCAAGGCTTCTTTTCCTCCCACAGCCTCGGCCTTCCAGAGGAAGAAAGAAGATGGTCTGCTCTCTCCATTTCATTTCCATTTCACACGCAGAGGGCAGGTCCTGCTTTCTGACTTTCATTTCTTTCCTTCCCATGGTAATTTTTAAATCAGCCTGTCATCCTCAGCAAATCTTAATTCACAATTAAGTGCTGGGAAAAACAAGTTCATCATCACAAGATCTCATCATTTTATGTAAATGTTCTCTAAAAGCAACACACATTTGTAATATGCCTTCCTGATAGCTACACCTTCTAGTCACCTGGGTCTTATCTTAGGAAATGAATTGACCACCTGCAATTAATCCATGTAGTACAAATAATTTGAAAGCTCAGTAGTCTGCCTTCTGAAAAAAAAAAAAGGCTATATTTAAGTTTTTTTTAAGTAAGTTTGCTTTGTGTTCTTTGTGCAACCAGTGGCATGCTTTCACCTTTTTTTTCTTCTGTAATTAGCACAAAAGGAGCCATAATCCGAGAAGGTAGTAGAGACTTAGAGCAACTGTAAAAAAGAAAAGGGAAAAAAGAATGTTCCAGAAAATAGGCTAAGGCAGCTGTTTGCAGAGACCCCAGGACGTAGCTATGGGGTGTATAGTTCATCAAATCATCTTTTCATCCAGTTCTCAGACTGGTTGCAAAGGTTTGATGCTTTGCCTGAACTTTCTAGGCATCCACTGAGACCTCCAAAGGGCGCCATGCATCCAGGCTCTTTGTGGGGCCATCCTCATGGATTCGTCTTCCCTCACGTTGTCCTAAGAGATGCAAAGAGCATTTTGGTTTAGGAAAATTAGCTTCCATGCTATAGCTTGGCAGAGCCCATTCATGTGATCAGACTGGGTGAGGATGTCCATTTCTAGGAGCTCCATTGACCTCATTGATACTGAGATCCAGAGGCAGATGTGCTCCCTTGCTTGTGAGCTTGACGTTCAGTGTTATAGTTCCCTATGTCTGCTGCTGCTGTGCTCTGGGCAGGGATCACCCTTTTGGCTCTGCTGTGACTCTGGTTCTCCCTCTCCCTCCTCTACTGTCCAAACTGCTTTATTCAGGCAGAGTCAAAACAAGGCCCATATGCAGTGTGTACAGGACTTAGGCTTCAAAAGGAAGACAGTTAATACATTTGGTCTCCTCCCTTTTGAGGTAGATGGTGGCTTATTTAAAAGTTGTGGTCCCTTCTCCATCAAGGAGATGGTGAGAAAGGTCTTGGAATTGGGCTTTGTTGGGCTTCGAAGACCCTAAGGCTGCTGTCAGGTGGGACCTGCCCTTGATGGAGTTTGTGTTCATGAAGGTCAAAGAATGAGAGCATATTCTAATTTACAGACACGATTTGAAGATTGGCTAGTAGATATTAAATATGGTAACTGAATACAGTTAATTCTTCAGTGTTTGCATTTCAGTCTTCTGAATTGAGTTAGGATCATGTGTAGTTTGGAGCTTGGTTAGGGTTGTTTTTGTTTGAGATGACTAACTAGTGAATATGACAAGAAAAAAAATGCCTTAAGTGAGATCACTACATTAAAGAACTGAAGTAACAGACTTTCTTATAGAGATTAACTGGGACCAGAACAGTAGGCACTGTAAAACAAAAAACAAAAAAAACCTGCTTGCTTCTGCAGTATAGCAACAGGCTTCAAATAATGTGGACTTGCAGTAAGGGTTTCAGTCATTCTCATTAATTAAAGTGTAGAACACTCTTTGAAGACAGAAGGCACAGAGGAAGCACTAAATACTATTATTTAAACTTACAGCTAAAGTTTCTATTTCAGTGGAGGCCTATTTATTGTTTCCTTGGTATTAAAATAATATTGTAATTATATTTTTATAGACTCTTAGAGAAGAACTTATAACAGTTCTCCCCTCCTTCCCCCATTAATGAACGGCCAGGGAGAACACTCTTGTCCCCAAACCAAGTGACATCATCCAGCATAAATATTTTCAAGATTCTAAGCTGTAGCAATTCTGCTTCCTCTGAGAGCAGACAAGGCAAAGAACACAAACTCCATCCACAAATGCAAAGCACACAAGACCACAGAATCCAAACTCGGACATCTACTGTCATACAAAATAGAATAGACCTGTCTCTGCGAGGTGGGTGACCCGTCTCTTACACTGTGACATTAGGTGACTTAGTGTACTAGTTTGGGAGTGTGTTTCTTCCCAACTTTATGGTTTGGGAATGAAGCATGTCACTTGAGCAGGGGTACCTACTCTTAGCATTTTATATCAGAGGTGTTCTGGTCCTTTGTCTCTCTCAGGAGCCTCAAGCCTCCTTAACCTCTATCTCTCCCCAAGTGAAATGAGGGGCCCCTTCCATTGGAAAACTCTCCTCTGGTCTAGCACATTCCAAGAATTATGCTAATAGATTGTTGTACTCTCAAGAAACATACACTAGGTAATTTTAATGGCAATAGCTATTAAAATAAATTACTAATTCATATAACAAGGTCACACATGGGAAGCTCCAAACCTGAACAGCTTTTTACTTTTCTTTCCAACAACTTTTAGGGCTTGAGTAGGTCAAATACTAGGCCAAAAAATTGTAGGTGGTGTCAACTCACCGTACCAATTAAATAAACTCTCTTCTTTCACTTTGTGGCAAATGAAAACAGAAAACCGAGCAGGCCACAAGCCAGCTTGTGTTTCAGAGCTCCTGGTGTCATTTGCTTACCCGTAAACCCTCCAGTCCACCTGCCACCATGTATTTACAAAGTAAATGCTGTATTTGTCCATCATAGTTAGTCATAATAAAATATAGGCAAAACTTACATTAAAAAAAAAACCACTTTTTTTTTTGAAGGATGGTCTGCTAGGTTTGGAGTTGAAAGGAGGAAAGTCTGACCTTGAGTTACACATTTCTAGTGCCGTGGTCCCAAACTGTGCCTTCTAGAATGTATGTCCATGAATGCTATGGGATAGTTTCACTCCTACTAAAGATGAAGTGTGGTTTGTCTAAAAGGGGGAGGCAGTAGCTCAACTTCAGGCTTCCAAATAAGGAGACTCTTCATTATATTCATTTATACTGTGTAGCTACTGGCTGTAACAAGGTTACTATTTGCCTTATACCTTTTAAATACAATGTATGTGTGCTTTGCCACTTTAGCAGCAGGAAGGAAGAGACTTGAACAAATGAATGTAACAAAGAAAAACAAATCTTCTAAGGCTTTACTAACTTTTAAAAAGAATGACAGTAGATGGATTTCAACTAGAAATTTTTGTTTACTATGTAACAATATGAGACCTAGGCCTTGTCTTCAAGAAGGTGCTAATTGGGCTGGGGAATGAAAGTGAGTCATGATCTGTCCAAGTATCCTCAAAATTGAAATCATGATTGGGGGCAGCTTTGCTGACACATTTTCCTATGAGCACGTTTGGATCAGTTATATATTTATCCACTCTGTTTAAGTGAAAAGTATTAACCTAAAACTTAGGAGTTTTTTTTTTCCTTTCCTTTCTTTCTTTCTTTCTTTCTCTTTTTCTTTCCTTCCTTTTTCATCTCTTTTTCCTTTCTTTCTGTCTTTCCTTTCTTTGTAAAGTTTACTTTTGTGAAGAAATGAGGTTTTCATCAGAATGGAACAAACTTGGCCTGCATCTGGGAGGAGAAGCAACAGTTTTGGGGGTCTTTGACAGTCAGAGACAGGCAGCTGAGAGCGGGCTGGGAAGGCCCGCAGGGAGAGACAGGCAGCTGCTAGCTCCGGCTTCCTCTTCCTATTTCCAAGAATTCTTCAGTTTCTTTGCATAGCTCTTGGTTTTCCTTCCAGTCCCATTAAAAAAAATCCTTGTAGAATAGGGGTAGAGAAGAAAAATTACATGTGACATCTTCATCTGTCTTTTTCTGACTTTGAAGTGAGCAAATGAGAGGAGCTGGAGGGCTCATGGGCTTGGCGAGTTTCCGCCGAGTATACCTGTACCTTTGGGGAGTGTTGGATATGTTTATGCATACTGAGGTTAACTTTCTTTTATTCCTCCCCCCCCCCCAAGCCAAGTTTGGTGAAGTGGTGAAGTTTGTGTAGAAGTGAAAGTTAGTTGGGAGAGTTGGTGACAACTTTGCAGCTCTGAGCATCGGGGCCCGTAGGCTCGCGTTCCCTTCAAGGCAGGCGCCATGCCGTGGCTTGGACCCTGCAGTACCTCGCTCGCCTGGGCACAGGGTGTTGCAGGCCCAGTTAGCGAATGAATGAATGAATGAATGACTTCTACCTAGCAAGTGACCCCGGGGAAAGTGACCGAGAACTTTGTGTTCCCGTCGGGATCCCAGTGCTCTCTGCCATCTCCTAGTGTGGGGGTTTCATTGTCTGGGGTTTTTTTTGGGGGGGTGGAGTCGCATTTGAGTTTTGAAACAATCCTCAAACAAGTTCATGTTCAATAAACTAGTTTTACTTTTGTTCTAGAAGCGCCTGACTCGCCCCATGGCGCCCAGCTCGGGCCCCACGCCTCGTCCCACCTCGGGAGAACTCCGCAGGCACGCACCCACCGGCCACCCTGGCCAAGGCTCCGGGCATCGCGTGCCACCGCCTCGTCTGGAGACACGAGTTGTGCGCGCCCGAAGATCTGACCGCGAGTCCTCGGCTTGCGGCCGCCAACACCCGCGCGGCAGGCGGGCGCGCGCCGCGGGCA
>NW_012267291.1:1189713-1196448 GCF_000151885.1 Dipodomys ordii | reverse complement strand
GGCTGTGTGCGGAGCAGACGTGTCCTGGGCCAGGCCTGGCCGTGGAAGGAAGAGAAGGAGAATCAAATAAAATCAGTCCAACAAAACGAAAAGGAAAGCCCGCACGCAGAGGGCCTGGGGGGGGGGGCAGTGACACGTCATTTCACCGTGTGACCTTTTTTCCCCTTCTAGACCTGCAGGCTTTTTGAAAAGCAAAGGAGAGCATTAATTGTAGCCGCTGACCCCCGCCCGCGCGGGAGCGCGCGCGCGCGCACCCGTGCCACACACCATTCACACACACACATCTTCCTGTTAGTGTGCCACACGGAGAGTGCCTGGCGAAAAAAGAAAAAAAAAAGACATTCACAAATCAGATCTGGAAAATGACATTTGTCTGTAAATGGCTTCTGGGTCTGGAAATGGCGTTTTAGAAATCTTGTCCTTTCCAAGGTGGGAGGGCGGCCAGAGCCCGAAGGAAGACTTCCCAGGTGGGGGGCCAGGAAAAGACATTAATTAGCTGTTGGTCAAGTGACATTTGGTTGTTTGGTTTTTCTTCTCTTTTTTTCCACTGCTGTTTCTCCTCTTTGGCCAAAAAAAAGGGGGGAGGGGGCCCTTAACTGTGAGGAGATGGCCTTTACCCCTTTTTTCTTTAGGTGCTGCTTTGGGAAAAAACAAAAGCATAAAGACTTGTCAAAATTACCAAAAGAATGACACAAACACTAATTAGAATGGAAGTTTTCCACTTCCTTGGTAATTGGCTATCTGAATAAATTCGTGAATTTGCTAGGCTAAGTCCTAGTTTGTGGTCACATTTCAACCAAATAGCTTAATTATCAAGAAAAAAATGTGAAAGGCTTGTTTTTTCCTTCTGGTGGTGCTTGGCTTGGTGTTTGTGGATGGGTCAAGTCTTTGTTCTCCTGGGTCCAGATTTATGAATGCAGGAAATTAATAATTAAGAGAAAATAAGTCTCTTTGGTGTTTATGCATTTGCAATCCCACTAATTAAATGGTATATATATGGAGATCCTTGTCTAAAACTGTTAAAGTAGAATTATGCTATGTGAATATCAATGTGCATATGATTTGATTTCAAAGTGCAACCTGGAGAAGTCTAGAACCTTCCCTGGGAATGTTAACTTGCTTTATGAATTCTAATTTAAGTCAGGTGTGATGCTAATGACACCTTTAAGTTACCAACACCTTTTGTGTCTCCACTTAATTTGGGACCTCTACTCAAAACACACTGAACCTAGCTGGGGGGGTCTCATCATTCTAAGGTACCCTAGCCTCTATGGCTGCATTTTGTCACAATTTATTAATAGCCTCTGGCACAAGAATCAGCAGCCCAAGCCAGTGGCAACATTTTGTATTCCTAATGGTTGATCTCACCGAATAATAATCCCCCCTCCCCAATGGAAACATCTTTATGCCCCAAGTCCTCCTCCCCCATCTTAATTTAATGACAGGAAAATTAACTGAATTACCAAACTACCAAAAAAAAATTTTAATCTTAGTTTTCAGCCTAGTTGTCTAATTTCATAAGTGTGGAAACTGAGGCACAGATCTATTTGTGTCTGTAAAACACAGGTGTGGCACATTTTAATACTTCTGCATGCAGAACATTGAAGATCCTGATCAATATTCCACATTCTTTTTGTGGAATTTCCAATCGTGCCTTCTGTATTTTAATTTGCAAGAGTTACACTCATTAAGATAGAATGTTTGCTTTGAAATCAATGTTTCTATGCAAACTAACTTTAACTTTCACAGATATTGATTACAGGCTTGTGAAAAGGCAGGAAGAGGAGGAATGCTTTGCTATTTGGGCATTGAAACAACAATTAATACAATTCCAAGTTTAGGGGAAAAGAGGGAGTAAATCCATACTGCTTGTGTGTGGGAGGAGGGCAAGGAAAAATTATTCACATAGGCAATATTTGTGGTACAGTACATTTACCCCCCCAAAATGCAAAATAGTAGCAATCCTCCCTCTAGCTTGCTGGAAATGTTTTTTTCCCATAAAATGTTATTATTATTTACTAATTATCAAATGAAAGGTGAATTAAAATGGAGGCTTATGTTTCTTCCTACTCTTTTAGTTTGGAGGGGCTTAGAATCTTTTAAATTCGATGGTTTCCAGGAATATTTATCTTAATTATAAAGTCTTTTCTTCTGCCTTACTGTTGTTACAGCTTTTATCTAATGCTAATCTGGTCTCAAGTGCTCTATTGATATTAAATTGTGTTGTTTTTTTGAGGTGACAGATAATTGATGGTCTTCCATTTTCCTCTGCCACATGGTTGTTGTATCCTGAGACAGTTTATCTTTAGAAATGTACAGTTTGCTGGGGCAGGAGGGTGAATAAGTAGCTAGAATGTAATATTGAGCACATAGGGGTGGATTTTAAGTAGCCCAGGGGTGGGGGGACCCGCGGGGCGGCTGCTGCATTGTGCGAATGTTTGGGGAGCAGGCCTGCATGGCTACGCGCAGGGGGGGGGGGGGGGGCGGGGGGGGGAAACTGCAGTGTCTGGGCATTGTTTGCGAATCCTGGGTATTTTAACCACAGAACATCTGACAAACAGTGAATTATATGTGGCTCTGTACGTTGGTGTGTAGGTTTTATGAGTGAATGCTCACATTTCAAGGCTCCACTTCTCAGTTTTAATCAGTTCTCCCCCTCAAATGACAAAATTGCGTCATATCTTCTCTTTACCCCTATCTCCAACACCCCACAAAATTGACCATGGCACCCAAAAGAGGAAAAGAAATGCCTTTAAAACAAAAAAACGCAGAACCTCTTTAATTCTTGTTTGTTATTCTGATGGTGAAATACTACAGGTAGACACTGAGTTGGAAATGTTTCATTTGTTTTCTCTGCGTCGAAATTGCAAGTCTGTCTTGTGTTTGTTGTATGTTGCTTCTATGGAAGAAAAAAAAAAAAAAGAAGCCACGGACAGCAGCTCTCTCCCTGCCAAAGCCTGGGAGGCGCCTCTTTCTTAACCTGAGCCTTACTCTCGTCCTCTAGGTGCTGGAGAGTCTGGGAAAAGCACCATCGTGAAGCAGATGAGGATTCTGCATGTTAATGGGTTTAATGGAGAGTAAGTGTCAAGTCTGTGTCAGGGTGCTCACGAAGAAGGAGTGACAAACTTGATACTAACCTTTAGGGAGGATAGCTAGGTACGGGGGAGCTGGGCTGCTAATTTTCACTTATTTTCCCCCCTAATTTACACATTAGAAAACCGTGGGGCAAGCTCTTGGGAGCACCCCCCCCTCCTGCCCTGCTTGGGCAGTACTAACAGTCTCCTATCCCCAGGAAACAGTGCCTGGTCGCAGAGGACACTTCACCAGCTCTTGGCCAGGTGACAGCGTCTGGAGGCCAGGTCCTCTGCGGCAGACTCGAGCTTTCTGCTGCAGTGAGATTCCAACATGGCTGACTCGGCCTTGGCCACCCCTGGTGGGGCCGGGGCTGACCGTGGCCGCGCGGGCGGGCGGGCTGGCCAGCGGGAAGCGCAGGGGAAGGGTACAGGCTGGCCCTCGCCTACTGATGGCAGGCCTCGTGCACAGTTTTTCTTTGATTTTGGGGAGCCCCCTTTTGAATTAACATTATGCATAATTGTTTCCCTTGCTCCTGCCTAAAGAAGTGAAAGGGAGGAGCTGAAATAAGGGAAAGACTGGGTTAAGAGGCTCCTGGCTAGTTCAAGGGGCTTTTTTGCCTTTGAAATGTCCTTCTACGCCTCGTGGCACCGGACAGTGTGGCAGCACCGCAGACACAGCGAGAGAGCACGAGTGTGCCTTACAGATGTAAGATGAGTAGGGGTCCCGCTTTCCGTGAAGAATGCAAAGGGAATGTCATTAGTAAATTGGGGGATTTGCCTCCCCCGTTCCCCATCCGTCATTCTCCAAAGCTAACCTTAGAGGGCAGCCCCCACCCACCACCACCCAGTCAGCAGCAACAAGCCCATTCAGAAGGAAGGTTGCCCCTTGGCCCATTCCTTTCAGTGCAGAAAGGGTAAATGGAGTCATGGCAGCAGTTCATGGAAAATTCTAGAATTTGTTAGATCCAAGAATTGGGGGGTGGGGTTGAAAAAGATTACATCATCCACACAAATGGTCAGTTTAGTTGAATTTTTAAAATATTTTTATCTCTAATTCACAAATATTAATTAGTATGCAGGAGGCCCGGGCTAGTTAGCTCATCCATTTTATGAATGACTTATAAGTTATCACTAGGCGCCATGTTCAATTAAGGAAGTCACCTTCACCTGTTCTGATATCCCCTTGCCAGCGGTCATGGTCATCCTCTCATTAAGCAAAAAGAACCAGAAAATGTAGCATAAATTTTCTCCCCAACATTGTGGGGGTGCTTCTTCATGAGGCTAGTCAAGCAAAAATAATTTGACCATGCACCCTCTAGATAAATATTTTGGTTAAAGTTGGACATGGCTAGCATGTTTAAAAGATGCAGCAGCCAGTGTTTCCCACAGCTGGAGTCAGAGGGAGGCAAAGCCATCCTTGAAAGTAATGCACCTTTAAGCTTTGACCTCCAGCTTACCCTCAGATCTCAAAGAAAGGGTTCTCCTAAACGAGCCTCTGAGGGTTCTAAACCAGAACTTCTCTTTTCTCATTTTCTCTTTGAAAAGAGTAAGGTCCATTTCCAGTTTGCCTCCTCGCACCTCTAAGGATATTACATTTAGCCTGCAAAAATGCCATACAGAGGAAGGGAGGGGTCTAGGTACCTTATTTTTACCTAGCATAGCTCAGCTGCCTCCCTCTCACTGTAGTATTTATTACAACAAATGCTGTTCCCTCCCGAGAGGAAGTCCGGTGGAATAGTGACCCTCTAAAAGATGGCTGCCCCAGCTCTGGCCCCCCACCATCTTGCCCGCCAGCAATGCATTTTCTTAATTTTTAATTGAGCTAATTAAATTTGCCTTAACTGTCCATAGGCTGCCACCACTGGTACATGTTTTAAGAGTACCATCCTATTCATTTGACCTTCAGAAACAACAGAGGTCGAATATGAGATTTTTTTTTGTCTTAACTCAGATCTAACTCTTCCTCACAATTTAATTCGAGGGGCAGGGAGAGACGGCCTCAGCCTTGATTGATCTAATCAACTAAACTACCCTGCCCTTCCACCTTCCAAAGGAGGAGCAGGTAACGGCTGACTCGGAAGATCAGATTTGGGTGTTTGGATTTTTTTTTTTCCTCCCAGACATTGTTCTAAGTGACATTTTTATGAGGACAAGTTATTAGTAAAAACAATGTATAGGTAGGTTTCCCCCAAAGAAAGAAGGGACGCCATTAACTTTACACCAGGAAGTCGGGACAAAAAGGCTCCCATCTAGGCCTTTGCTTGGTACAGCATTGTGAAGATTCTGACCTGGGAGAATTTGGAGCCTCTTGCGCAGCCATATTCTCCAAAGAATTGTGAGATAAATCACTGCTTTACCTCCCTAATGCATGTACATTTAGTGAAAGCACAAGAAAATAATTATCCGTCCCTCCCGTATCCGACCAGAGTCTCCAGAGGACTCCGTTAATACAGCAGCAGAGGTGCAGAATTCTTCCCCTACGGCCCCGCAGTCTCTGTAGACATTCTGACTTAGCCAGCGAGCCGACCTAAGCATTAACGGGAGGATGGCGCGCGAAGTGTTGCATTTGCTCTTGGCTGGTTGCTTCTCGAGTGTGGAGAGGCTGTGTGGGGTTTGTGGTGCCTTGCAGATTAGGTGAGCTTTCAATCTCTCTTTAAAAGGGGCGGCGAAGAGGACCCGCAGGCTGCAAGGAGCAACAGCGATGGGTAGGCACATCCAAAAACAGAAAAGTTTCTTAACAAACAAGACACACACGAAGCTCATACTGGGAAACTTGACGACACAGACCCAGGGAGGGAAGAATCATTTAAGGGCCATCAGCCATCTTGCTATATGCATTTGTAAACAGCACATCAACCATTTCTTAACAAGTAAAGTGCAAAACATGATTTCTTTTTTCTTGGCCGGGCCTAAAATGTAACTCGATCCAGCTGGGGGAAAAGTTACAGCTTTCAGTTCTAGACGATCATTTAAAACAATTTTGAGAACTGATATTTCCCTACATGGCTCACCCCCCCCCCCAGTTCTCTGATTGAATCAACTACTTGGTTTTTAAAACTACTAAACTTTGTCCTCCCAGTGGTTGGTCCTGTTTTGAAATTCAGACCTCTTTCAGAATACCCTCCCCTCATTAAAATATGCAGTGCCTCCTGGTTCTTGTAAGCCATGGCACCTGGGGGCAGGTCATTGTTAAGAATCATCTGGAAGCCCTGGGCCTTTGGTTGCTAGCACTTTACATCAGCTGATACATGTCATTGCTGTCCATCTCAAGCTGCCATTGCTTCCTCATCGCGCCCGTGTACACGCACATGTCCACACGCACACGCATGCCAGGGAACCCATTCCAGCTCTGCTTGTGCGCTCTGCATGCAGGGACGGAGCAGCTGTTTCTCATGAGAACACACAGCCTTTGACCTAGCCTAGGGCATCTCCAAGAAATAGCTTCTGTAGCCAGAGAGGGGAGGGGCAAAGGCTATGGGACGGGGACAAAGTTACTGACACGTGTTTGTTCATCTGTTTCTTTTAGAATGTATCACCCCTAGATGATGGCTACAGTTTCTCAACTTCCCAACCATGTCATATCACACTTTGCATGCTGGAATTGTTCGGTCTTTAGCAACTCCTAATAAGAATACTATTCTGTTCCCTGGGGGAGGGGGGG
>NW_012267291.1:1188322-1189414 GCF_000151885.1 Dipodomys ordii | reverse complement strand
CCGCCCCACGGAAGAGCGGGGCCGCCGCCAAGCCCGCCAAGCCCGCCGCCAAGCCCGCGAAGACCGCGCGGGACGCTCCCGCCGAGAAGGTGCTGAGCGACAAGGAGCGCCGCAAGATGGAGAAGAAGCGCCTGGAGCAGCGGAGGAAGGAAGAGAAGAAGAGGGAGAAGGAGATGAAGAAGTTGGAGAAGATGCTGAAGAAGAGGACCAAGATGCCCCAAGTCCAGGCGGAGGCCCGAGGCCCCGGGGCAGACGAGGAAGAGGAGGAGGAGGACGCCGTCGACGGGGAAGGCGCCACCGCCGCGGGCGCCGCGGAGGGCGCCGCCGGGGTCGGCGGGGGCGCCGCCGGCGGGGGCGCGAGTAGGGCCTGGGCCGCGTGGGACACGGACTCGGGGGACGAGGACGACGCCTACTACGCCGCCCCGCGCATCGGGGGCATCGTGTGGCGCCCCGGGCCGCTCAAGGCCGGCGCGCTGAGCGCCCACCTGCCCCTCGTGGTGTTCCTGGTGTTCTCCGTGCGCAGCCCCTCGTGGGTGCTCAACTTCCTGCTGCAGAAGCGCACGGAGCAGGGCCGCGGCTGCGGCTTCGTGTTCGGGGCGACCTGCTGCTTCCGCGTGTTCCTGGGCTGCGCCTTCTTCTCCTTCCTGAGTGGCCGCTCCAGGCGCCGGGGCCGGGGGCGCGGGCGCACCGGGGCGCAGGGCGCCCGGCGCCGGGGGCGCGACGAGAGGCTCATCTAGGCCAGCCCCCCCTACCCTTACCCCTCCACCATCGCCATCGCCACCACCACCACCACCACCACCACCACCAGACACCAGACACCACCATCGCTGTGTAGTGTGGCGTGTTGTGCGTACTCGTGTGTGTGTGCGGACACGTTTTCCTTTTCGGTTGCTCTGTGCTGTGGCTCGTGCCGGCCTGGCTTTCTCTCCCCGCTCCCCGCTCTCTGGCTCTCTCTGGCTCGCCCTCTCTCTCCTTTTCGAAATTTTCCGAAGTCCGGGCTCAGGCTCGCGCTCCCTCCCCTTCCGCCCACCCCGGCCCCTTGGCGGCGCCCGCGGGAGGAGGGGGAGCGCCGGCCCCGGGGGCCGCGGGGTG
>NW_012267291.1:1159355-1175001 GCF_000151885.1 Dipodomys ordii | reverse complement strand
GAGGGGGGAGGAGGGATGGGCCCCTACCCTATTTACCTATGACCTAACCTTTAAGGATAAGTGAAAAAGCAAAAACAAAAAAACAAAAACAAAAAAAAATCAGAAAAAGCAAAAATCCAAAAAAAACACCCCAAAATCATACACACATGCCATAAAACCATACCCCAAACCCAAAAACCCACCCACAAAAACTAGAAAGAGATCCTTGATTGGCAAATCTAGTAGAACAGAAATCTAAAAGGCATCTATACAAAAGATGAGTGATTGACAAAGTACTGTACCAAAAGCTGGCATCCGAAACAATGGCAAGCCCTTACTGATGAACGACCCTACAGTGTACTAGATGTTGTGCTAAAACCTCGGACCCCACTAACACCTTTTCTGCACGTTTTTCTGTGACTGTTCTACAAGTAAAAACTAAGGATTAACAATCGTGATAAATAAAAATTCTCTGCATGTTTCAGCAATTCCTGTATCCTGCGTCTGTCTTCTGTCTTCTCTTCTTTTGTCTGTCTGTCCCCACAAGCACAAAGACCAAGTGTAGAGCAGAAACTATAATGACCACAGCCTTCCCCTGCCACTAACTGAGAGGGGGAGGGGGAGACAGGGCATGTCAATATATTAATCCCACTAATACCCTTTATATATTCTGGAGGAGGAAGGGAGGGAGGAGGGGCAGCAGTACCCCCAAACTACTTCCAGCTCCACTCCCAGCCCTAGTCAATTAGAATTCTGGCAAATGGCATATATTTTGCCTTTGTTGCATAGTTCAGAGACATCTACAGAGTTTTCCCTGGATTTCACAATCATTGTTAAATTAATTAAGCTGTAGTTCCAATTGAGGTGAACCTGCCAGCCCCCAGTACAACATCTCCATCTACATAGTAATTGCTTCAATGGAAGAGTTTTATGTTTTAGTATGACACACCCGAATTAGACTTTAGATTTCTATTTTAGCTGTTTTATACTTGATATACTCCCACACCTATCCGCATGCGTAGATGAATACTGAACACGTTCTCAAAATATCCGTATTTTAAGACTGGAAGTTTTCCAATTATCATACTACTACTTAGACCAAAATATCAAGCTGAATGAAAGAATCTCACTTCTGGAAATACTTTTCTCTCGAATGTGGAGCTGGGTATTGAGTTCCCAGTCATACCTCAGTTTTCTACAAAACCTTAAAAACAGACTTGGGGGCTCCCTGTGCCAAAGACATGGGCCCCCTTTTAGTGGCAGGGGTGGGTTTGTCACAGGAGGTTCTGGGGAAATTCAGAAATCGAGGCTGAACACTGGGGCCATAAGATAGGAGTCCTTTTCATTGTAACTCCCAAATGACCGAGTTCAGTCTACCATCTGGAGATGACATAATGTCAGAGATTAGTGTCCTCCTCATGCCCCGAGTGGAAGAGTTCCACTAGGCCGGGGCTCTGCGTCATGAGCCCTTTCCACAACAGGTTTATAGGCCTGGGTGGCCCGAAACTCCTTTCAGATGTGTACCCCTTCCCAGGCTTGCCTCCATTCCTGGGACTCCCCAAATGTCCTTAGTTGAGAGTGCTTTAAACAGTCCTGTTTGGTACATCTGCCCCCCTCCCCAGGACGAGGTGCCCCCTGAACTTTGCCACTCCTTATCTGATGGGAAAGATGGTGTCCAAGGAGTCAGTCCATTTTATAAAACAAGGGCCTGCTAAAACCCTGGCAGAGGGAGGACCTGTTGGCAGGTGCGCACACCCCTCCCCCCTCCAGCCTCCCCACAGCAGTAGCTGCCCTGCCTGGCTGCGGTTGCTGTCCATCCTCCTTTGCATCTCTTTGGCCTTAGTTTTCTGTCCTCTACCCTGCAGGGCTCATTTAATTTATGATTGCCCCACTGTGACTAGTGGGGGCTGGGAGAATACTGAGAGAGCAGTCCCCAGAGGATTAGCAAGCATCACTGGTAGGTCTGTCTCTGTAACTAACTCAGCCTCAGCTTCCCCTTCTGAGGTGGGGCTACAATGCCTTCCTAACCCTTCACATGTGATGTGTCCTGTCCTGGGGTCCAGCTGTGCTGTGTGTGCTAGCTCCTTCACCCCACTAAAAACAGACGTCATGCGGCGCGCAAACACACACCTTGGGCTAGACAAGACACAGAGTCTGTAACCCCATATAAGGAGGGGGCTCTGTCCCCTCCCCCCACACACACACCTGTGCCTGTCATGAAGGCAGATTCAGAAAGTCCTGCAGTATCTGGGTCCCTAGGATGTAAGAACATTCTCTCCAGGGACCCTAGCAACCAAAGGTCATGGCCTTTACCTGTGGGACCAGTGATGGTACCTGCATACAGGTGACTCCAGAGTGACATCATGAGCCCTGCTGTGTGCTGTGCTACACTGAAAGCCAGGGAAAAGCAACAAAACCTCTAGCCTGCCACGGGGACCTGACCCCACCCTCACCAGTACTGGGAAGGCAGGGTCTTAATTTTATTCCTGTTCCCATTGGTGTGCATTAACACGGCAAACTAGAAATACTGCCAGCTGCAGCACCCAGAACATCATCTCCCTGTGACAGACATAGGTTCTTAAATAAATAATAAATATATAAGGGGGCCACAAATAAATACGAACATCATCTCCCTGTGACAGACATAGGTTCTTAAATAAATAATAAATATATAAGGGGGCCACAAATAAATACATGAAGGTGCAGCGCCCTGGAGGCTGCAGTTAACACCGTCACTGCCACTGGCTGGCTCTCGGTATGCAAATTAGCAACCCAGAGAGTCTCAAACCTCATCTGCCTTGTTATGACCCCTAGCCCCACCCCTACTCCACCCCCCAAGTGCTGCTGAGGGTCAGGTAGAAGCCCCCTCAGAAGGGGACCTCCCTCCCATCCAATGACATCACATCAGGAAGAGCAGATGAGCCAGGTGCAGCTTCTGGTACAGTCGTCATGATCTCAGGGCCAATTTGCTAATCTGCTGCCCGCTCCCCCCCCTCCACCCCCCCAAAAATCAGGCATGTCTGCAAGACATGTTTGGGAGGCTGTAATTTATCCGGGTGCCTCCAATCCACACAGATCGGAACCCACAACCCCTTGAAGAACAGAATACTATGCTTTTTAGTTGTCGAACCTTGATTAGTGACATTCCCGGGTGACAGGGTGCAATATGATTTTCTTTTCTTTTCAATTCCACTGTAGTGAGAAGGCCACCAAAGTGCAGGACATCAAAAACAACCTGAAGGAGGCGATTGAAGTATGTGCCCAGCCCCTGCGCTCTGTCTTTAGTCCCTCCCCGCCCCCACACTGTGCGTCCCCCTGACTAACTGACAATCATTTCAGACCATTGTGGCCGCCATGAGCAACCTGGTGCCCCCTGTGGAGCTGGCCAACCCCGAGAACCAGTTCAGAGTGGACTACATTCTGAGCGTGATGAACGTGCCTGACTTTGACTTCCCACCTGTAAGCCACACCCCTCTCCTGGGTGGCACTGCCCCTCCCACCTCCGCCATAAATAACACGACCCTCTCCCCCTGACCCTGGGACAAGGGACATCATGATACTCAGACTTAATAGGCTAATTCCATACAGAACTGTAACCAACGAATGGCATCAGGGCTTGGTTCAAGATGGATGAATCCTGTTGCCCCTTGTAAATCTTAGCCACTCCACACATAGCCATTACACTTTGTAGTACAGTTCTCACTTGGTTTGATTGTAGATTTTTATGAAGGGAAAAAAAGCCCTAAATTCTGACTGTTTCGTTTGTCCCTCCTCCATAGTAGGGTGTAGTAAACGCTGTGCCCATGGGGGACAATCTTAACCTTAATCCTTTACCTTCTGACCTTGATGAAGGTTTTCCTAAAGTCAGTCCTTCCTTAAGGACAAATGAAAACCTTTTCTCACTGTTTAAAATTACCAAAGAAATACCTATAGGATAATCAACATAAACATCAAAACTGAGCAGAGCATTATGGAAAATAAGGCCTTCTGCTCTATACCCTGGACAAGGGTGCATGGTAAACAGTTGACAAACACCTATCGGCTTCATAAAGGACTTTTTAAGGAATGTAGAGCTGCTCAAACCCAAGCATATACATTTGGGCCCCTTTATGGGGGAGAAAGGGCTTATAAGAGGGGGACCAGGAAGCAGGGTAGAAAGACATGCCTAGACCTAGGAGGAAGAGATTTGTCTCCAGCTGAAACAATGAGTTATTGTTGCCTTTCGTGGGAATTCTGTTTGTGTATTTTAAACAAATTTGGCTGCAAACTTCTCAGGGAAATTATCTGGGTACATAAATTTTTCTTTAAACTAGCAGTTAATGAAAACAAATTCAAGACACGGCCTTTCTCATTCTGTATCCATAATGGGACACAATAAAATTTCAGACTGTTACTCCAAATACACCCAAGCAGTCACCTGTCCCAGTGCTACAGGTCCCTCCACCTCCCAATACCTGAACTTTTTATGTTCCTACTTGCAGTTCACCAGCATCATTTTAGTTAAAATTCATACTTTCCTAGAAGGAAAATTAGCCCAGTACCTTTGACCTATAAAGTTTCTTTTGTTTTCACAGGCTGAATTATTTATTGCCATATTCTCCTAATATTGATATCCTTCCTATGTAAACTTCTGCAATAATAAGTAAATAACTTAGTAGTTTATCCCTTCTCACCCCCCACACCCAACAAATAACAGAAAAAGCTTCCTAAGACCAGTAGTTCATCATGGAAGGAAAATGGGAATGAAACAGCCTTGTGAGCATTCACTTGCCAGATGCCCTCACCCCCTTTGGAACCCCACAGTTCAAGTAACAGTGTTTCTGATTTGGTGTATGCTCACGACTTCCTCTAAACTTTCTTTCTTGCTTCCCTTTCAGGAATTCTATGAGCATGCCAAGGCTCTGTGGGAGGATGAGGGAGTGCGTGCCTGCTACGAGCGCTCCAATGAGTACCAGCTGATTGACTGTGCCCAGTAGTGAGTAGCCTCGCTGCCCCCCCATCCCACTAGCAGTGAGAGTGTTCGGATCTGATGCACTTATTTCACAACCCACGATTGCACTTTTTAGAACAGTGGCACTCTTTGATAGGAACAATTAATACCTGTTACTTGCAACAAAATGATGCTCATAATGAATGAGCTCAAAGTAATTAATTGCAATGAATGACCTGGGAGAAACAGAGCAGTTCTCACACTTAGGGAAATGTAAAACAATTCTAGTTCATTGCTGGGATTTAAAAACCTAGTGGAGAAGAGCGGGAGAGATAAAAACACATAGGCAACTCAGTACAGGATGGGGTATTTCCAAACAGAAGTGTTACCTGGGAGGAGGCCAGGTGAGGCCTGCAGGGACAATGGAAGACACCTTACTCTGACACCGCTGTAGACGTAGGCCAGCTCACTGAAGAGTGCTGTAACCAAGAAGGCAAAAAAAGATTGAAAGAACAGATTTTTAGTTCATGCCTCTAACCTGATACCTGAGCTACTACACACCTTTCCCTAGGGATCCCTGACACCCTTCCCCATCTCTTCAAGGGACATCACTGCCCTGCTGTGAACGTGCCTTTTAAATACTTTACAACCTCCCTCATCCTGTATACAGGAAAGCAAGCATATGGTGGTCTGAGCCATTAAAAAAAAATGTGTTTGCTGATGCCATCCTGAGGTACAAAGCAACTCGCTGAGCCACTGCAGGGGAGGTGTCTGGAGAGGAGGAGGAGGAGGAGGAGGAGAAGGGGGCATTGGAGCTTATCTCCAGTGTCCTAGTGAAATCCTCAGGTTATCTTTCCTTGGCTCTGCTTTTCCATAGGACATTTAGTGTCACCCACATAAATCCCTTACAGTTGAATATGCAGGCCACGTTGAGTGGATTCTCTCAAGGAACAGCAAAACAGCCCCCACTCCTTGAACCAAGTCCCTGGTTTTCTCAAAAGTCCGAACACTAATTATAGTAACACCAAACAGATGGAAATCCTGCAATTGTTTGGCGTTTGTGTTTTGGATCCAAGTCAGGAGTTGAGTACAGGTACAAGATTAGGTGCCTTTGGCCACTCCACCCCACTCCACCCTGTAACTAGCAGCTAAAAGTTTCATTAATTAACAGTCATTTGAACAGGGTTATTTATTTGGTTTTGGTCACACCATTTAAAAAGTTTTGAGGCTTTTTTTTTCTTTTTTTCTAAAGCAGTACAACATCACTCCTGAAACTTTTTTAAAAGCACAAACTTACTAAGTTTTAAGAAAACTTAGAAAAGAGATCCACATAACTTTCCAACTTTTAAAAATGTCTTCCTTAACTGGATGGCTCAGGCAGCCCTGTGTTAGCAGTGACCAGCACGGTTCTGGTTTAACCGCCTGTATGGTGGAGTAGAGGTGCTGGTGTCCTGCCCATTTCTTCAGCTGCCTATTTTTATTTGTTGAGCTGGAGTTTGGCTGGCCCGGCTCCAGATGTCTCCTCACAAGATTTGGTGCTGAGGATCTATTTATAGAATTGTGGTTCTGTCGCCATGGCAACCCGCGGGAGGCCAGGGTGGCTAGGAGCTATTTCTGGACCCAGTGCTGTAATGTAAGATTGATTGGGCAAGTTAGTGTATCCTCTAAGCCAGACTAACTCGGAACTGGTAGAAAGGAAAGGGAAAGAGGAGGGGGGGGAGAAAACACAAAAACTTCGGGGTTTCTTTAGACTTTTTGTCCTCTTGTGATTTTCTTTTCTGATAAGCCCACTTTTAAAATATATTCCTACCTCCCCCCCACACAAAAAAAAGCCAAACTTTTACATTCCTATTAATTTTCCAGTCTTAACAAAAGTTAACTTTCTTACCTCTGTGTCTAGCAACACAGGCGAGATGTTTTAAACTGGTGTGTGCCTCCTATGCAGTGCTGGGGGGCCGCGGGCCTTCGTGCTACGTCTTTTCATTCATCACTTCCATTCCCTAACACACACATGCACTATTCGCCCTTGTAGCCAAAGCCAGGTACTTTGACAATTAAAAGCTTTTTTGGTCAGTTATTACCAAATGGCAGGGATCTCACTGGTTTTGGGGTCCTTGCTCTGTTTTGTTGTTTTTTAAGCCCTGTCACCAACCTGGGCTGTTTATTCTTTCCCTGGGACAATCATTTCTCGTGGGCCCATTGGCATGAGCCCTGAACACCACCATGTGTCTTTTTTCTCCCAGTTTCCTGGACAAGATTGATGTGATCAAGCAGGCCGACTACGTGCCGAGCGACCAGGTATAGTTAGGGGACGGTACCCTCTGTCCACACTGCCATCGTGACTGTTTTGGTTGTCTCTGGTGAGAGCCACTGACCCCCGCCCCTTGTTGTAGGACCTGCTCCGCTGCCGTGTCCTGACCTCTGGAATCTTTGAGACCAAGTTCCAGGTGGACAAAGTCAACTTCCAGTAAGTGAATGCTTCAGCTTTTACCAAACAGACACCGTGGTGTCTTGCTGTCCCTCGAGGGGTTGGTGGCAGACCCTTTGCAGTAACCAGGCTACTCTCCTCTCTTCCAGCATGTTCGATGTGGGCGGCCAGCGCGATGAGCGCCGCAAGTGGATCCAGTGCTTCAATGGTGTGTTCTCAGCAGCCTTAAGAACGTGTGCTTCTGTCATGGGGGTGATTGTTTCTGCTCCTCACACTCCCTGCCTTCGCTTCCTTGTGTTTTAGATGTGACTGCCATCATCTTCGTGGTGGCCAGCAGCAGCTACAACATGGTCATTCGGGAGGACAACCAGACCAACCGCCTGCAGGAGGCTCTGAACCTCTTCAAGAGCATCTGGAACAACAGGTGTGTGCCCAGCCTGCCCCCACCCAGCCTCCCAAGGCCTCAGCCTGCACTCTTCCTGAGCATTAAGCCTGCCTCCCTCTCTCTCTCACTAGATGGCTGCGCACCATCTCTGTGATTCTGTTCCTCAACAAGCAAGATCTGCTTGCTGAGAAAGTCCTCGCTGGAAAATCGAAGATTGAGGACTACTTTCCAGAGTTCGCTCGCTACACCACTCCTGAGGATGGTATGGAGGGCTTGCTCATGGTGGGGGCAGGGAGTGTGGGGGGAGGGGGCTCTTCATTCATGTGGGCCTTTTTGCAAATGGTTGGGCTGAAAGTGCCCACCCTTCCCCTCACTACCATACCAGAAAAGATCCATAGGGGAAGCTAGGCAAACTTACCTTTCTTTATTTTCATATGGAGAAATCGGGAGTTCTGAGAACTTAAGGGACCTTTATTAACTGCCTTAATAAAATATTTGCATCCTTCGCAGCGACTCCCGAGCCCGGAGAGGACCCACGCGTGACCCGGGCCAAGTACTTCATTCGAGATGAGTTTCTGGTGAGTCACGCTTATCTTACATTCTAAGTGTAAGGATGAAGCTGTTTGGTCCCCGGTGGGCTGGCTGTGGGGTGCCAAGGGTCGAGCGGGTCTCTGACCAGCACTGTTGTCTGCCCACAGAGAATCAGCACTGCCAGTGGAGATGGGCGCCACTACTGCTACCCTCACTTCACCTGCGCTGTGGACACCGAGAACATCCGCCGCGTGTTCAACGACTGCCGTGACATCATCCAGCGCATGCACCTCCGCCAGTATGAGCTGCTCTAAGAAGGGAACCCCAAATTTAATTACAGCCTTAAGCACAATTAATTAAAAGTGAAACGCAACTGTGCACGCAGTTAGTCACCCACCATAGGGCATGACTAACAAAGCAACCTTTCCTTTCCCCCAAGTGATTTTGCGAAACCCCCTTTTCCCTTCAGCTTGCTTAGATGTTCCAAATTTAGAAAGCTTAAGGCGGCCTACAGATAAAAAAGAAAAAGAAAAAGGCCACAAAAGTTCCCTCTTCTCTTTCAGTAAATAAATAACAGCAGCAAACAGAAATAAAGAAATAAATGAAACAAATGAAACAAATGAAATAAATATTGTGTTGTGCAGCATTCAAAAAATCAAAATAAAAATTAAATGTGAGCAAAGAATGTTGGGACTCTGTGCATTGCTCGCAGTTCCAAACCAGCTCCCGCTGTCCATGGGCATGGTTTATTGGTCCTTCATCAAGACTTGAGAAGCCCCATGTCCAGATAAAGCCCCTTATGGTATTTGTGGTGCAAAGTATGTTTCTGGTGATGTAAACCCTCGGCCAGCAGCCCCTGTTCCCCTTGTTCCTTAACTAGCCCTGCCTTTTGGTTATTGTTGCCCTGTTTTAGCCAAGGGTTGGTAACCAACCTACACTATCATTACATCATCTCACACATTCCTGTTTACCTGCCCACCCTCAAAATGTTGAAGTATTTGTTAGAGGATATGGACTGAAATAGGTGGAGAGATTTCCATGGGTGGGAGGAGGATGGGCCTGTTCAAGAAATGATTTCAAGACCATCTCTACACTAGGCCCGCCACACACCAAAATGAGGTTAATATGTTTTTCCCATGTACAATAAAGGGGGCTGAGCGGGGGGGGGGGATTGCATAAAAATCACACTTCTAAAAATGGGGAGGGAGTTGGGTAAAAGTAACAAGTAAACAGAGTTCTTAGGAATTAACAAGCAAAACTAGAAAATGGGAAGAGTAGGAAATATGGAATATGCTAAACGTCAAGTAGCTAATGTCTCAGAAGATACAGAACATCGCTCATAAAGAAATACAAATGAAATTTCATCACTGGGGGGTGGAGGTAGTCGGCACTCATGGGCCCCATATTAACCCCAGTTGGAATATGGCTTGAATCTGATAACCAGAATCTCCCAAAGACCCTCCCCAAATAGGTGTACAATCTTAGTATAAAGGATCTGATATGCAAATCGCCAGAAGGCCAGCCCACAAAGGCCCATAACCCCCCTACATCCCCAATAAACACAAATGGGGCCTTGCTGTACAAATACCCAGAAGGCCAACGTACCCCTCCCCATCCCCCTGACACACAGGAAATCCCAGTAAAGTAGGGTCTTGCTATGCAGACAGCAATATAGCCAGTCCAGAGTCCCACAGTCCTCCCACAGTCTGCCCCGTAAACACAATCCCAGTAAAGTGTGGCTTTGCTATGCAAATGGCCAGAGAACCCACCCAGAGTCCCACAATCCTCCAAAATTCCCACAAGAAACACACAAATCTCAGTAAAAATCAGGCCTTGCTACACAAATAGCCAGAAGCACCCCCCAGACCCATAACCCCATCAAAGTTCCCAATACACCTAATCTAAATAAAAATGAGGCCTTGTTACCCAAATAGCCAAAGGCCAGCCCACAAAGCCCCACAGTCCTCCAAAGGTGCCCAATAAACGCAGTCAAAATGGGGCCTTAATGTGCAAATACCCAGAGGACCACTAAGACCATAACCCCTCCGCATCCCTCCAATGAACAGGAAATCCCAGGAAGAATAGTCTTGCTATGCAAGCCCGGGATCCTCCAAAGCACCGCCCTACCATTCACACACAATAACAATCAAAATGGGGCCTTGCTATGCAAACACCCAGAGGGCCAGCCCACAAAAATCAGACCCCTAAAAGTTCCTCTCATAAACCCAACCACAGTAAAGCGGGGTCTTGCTATGCAAGCCCACAACCACTCATGGCCCTCCCAAAGTCCCCCCAATACACTTAATCTAAGGAAAAATGAAGCCTTGTTATGCAAATAGCCAGAAGGCCAGTCCACAAAGACCATTACCCCTCAGTATCCCCCCAATAAACAGGTAATCCCCTTAAGAAGAGTCTTGTTATGCAAATAGCCAGAGTGCCATCCCGCAAAGTCCCACTATCCTTCAAAGCACCCCCCACTACCATTAACACACAATACCAGTGAAAATGAGGCCTTCCTTGGGAAATAGCCAAAGATCAGTCCACAGATTCCCACAATGCTTCTTGGCTTCCAAATAAAGACAACTAACTAAAACCTGGCCTGCACCAATCACTAGAAATTACAAGGTCAGGGCACTGTACCCCTAAAGGCCATGTTGACCAGAAAGCGGAGGTTGAACCACCCTCATTTTCCACGGTGGCTATCTGTCAGCCCTTACTACACAATCATTCTGGAACCACCTCTGAGTAAAAACATCTAAGATTGTCAAAGCATTAGCCAAATATCTTGTCAAATGAAGAAAAAAATCTCGGGCCACAGGCAAAATGATGTCCGGTAAGCTGGTAAGGACACTGCTAACAGAAGAAGGGTAAAACAGTGACAGCCATCAGGCACCTCCTCTTCTGTGTCTCATTTTCTGCCCAGTGAGATAGAGTCAGCTGTTGCTGCCATTTTACCAAGGTGGAACAGAAGCCTAGAGAGGCCCCAGGAAGCATGGCTTCCGACTCAGAGCGCCAAGACCTCTGACTGCTTGACCACTGAGGACACTGCTGTCTTAGAAGAGGCAGGAAGGCAGGAAAAGATTTTCTGGTGTTTCACCGTGATGCCAGTTGTCAGGAGGCCAGGACCTGTGACCCCAAAGGGAAATCCTGCAGGGCATCATGGGATTCCATATCCGGTAGGAGGGTGCGGGCCTCTTCCCTCAGAGCACAGCCTTAGACATACTCCTGCCCCCTCCCTCCCTGGGTCCTGGGCTTTGTCACATCGACCCTATGGTCATTCAGTGTGTCTGAGTCCAGTCCAGCTATCTGAAAACACATTTTTGTTTCCCTTTTCCCTTTGCCCCAGAACCAAACATAACTTGAAGGAGCTATTTTGAAGTCTAAATTACAGAAACCTCAGAAAGCAAAAATTATGGCGTTTCATCTAAATCTTTGACTACAAGACCCATTTTTTTAAATGGGAAAGCTGAAGTTAAACACAAAACCATTTAAACACAAAACCATTTTTTAAAATTTTATTTTTCTTGGTAGTTGTGGGAATTGAACTCTGGGCCTGGGTACACCACTTCCAGGTTTCTAGTGGTTTATTGAAGATGAGTCTCACAGAGTTTGCTGCCCAGACTGGCTTTGAACCATGATCCTCAGATCTCAGCCTCCTGAGAAGCTAGGATGACAGGTGTGAGCCACGGGCGCCAGGCTTGTGACACACTTTATTAAGGTGTAAGCCACATATTACTAGTGACTAATCATGGACCTTTTGGAGAATGAGACATAATGGTAAGCCTGGGGGGGGCCTCAAAGTCTCTATTTTTACTCAAATTTGGACAAAATTATCCCCAAAGAGAGGGCTACATCTACATGGGCTATGTTAACACATTGCCTTATAAATGGTCTCTGCAATGGTTTGAACCATCTTTTCATTGAACAGATTTGCAGCCTTGGCCAGTCACTAGGAGTGCAGCTCTCAAGAGGGTTTCTTCTATCAGGGGAGACTCAACTCATCAAATAAATAACCAAAGGACTGACAGGGGGAAGCCAGGCCTCAGAGGCAGTGAATAGGAGAGGGGTGGAGAGGAGTGGGAGATATTTGGGAAGGAGGCCCTCCTGAGGTGGCAAAGTTTTAATTTTTTTTTTCAGTCGGTTGTGGGGCCTGAACTCTCCACCTGGGCACTGTCCCTCAACCCTTCAGCTCAAGGCGAGCGGTCTACCACTTGAGCCACAGCACCACTTTTGGCTTTTTCTGCTTATGTGGTGCTGAGGAATCGAACCCAGGGCCTCATGTATGCGAGGCAAGCACTCTACCACTGAGCCACCGCTCCAGTCCCCAAAGTTTTAAATTTTAAGTGAATGCAAAAGAGTAAGCCATCCAAGTACTAGTGGTTAAGATCGTTATTATAGTTGTTAATTATTAAAACATATTAGTGAATGTTTATAAAGAAGCACTTTACCATGGACCATATACTGTTCTGTCTCCTTTCTCATCTAATCTTATTTTTTTTTTTTTGCAGCATAAGGTTTTGAACTCAGGCTTCCCTGTTTTCAAGGCAGGTGCTCTACTACTTGAGCCACATCACCAGCCTCTCATTCAATTGTTCAAGGCCCTATCTTATTGTGTAGATGTGAACTTAAACTCAAAAAAGGTCAGTTCTGCTTATCATAATTTATGCAAATCATATTTCTTTTTTTAACTTTATCAACCTATATTTTTACTTTAATCTATATATTTTATTATTCTATACAAAGGGGTTTCACTGATATTTCCATATGTGCATTAATATACTTTGATTCCCAAACTACATGTTTAATGAGGGTTATACAAAAGGTGTTGCAATAAGCAGCCAATGCAAGTTATTATTTCCTAGGTTCCTATTTTGGAACAGAACTTTGAGTCTCTAGGATAATTTATTTTTGCATTTAAACATTTGTATACTGTGAACAATTAGTTTTCTGGGCTTTCCTACCTTATTTAATGTGTTGATCAGGAATGCATTCAGCTACAAATAACAGGCAGAAGGTTTGATTCTTACTGCTCAGAGACGCTGGAGTTGGTGGCTGCTGGGAACAGAAAGGCAGAGGCCTTTACAGCCCTCCTGGCTCTTCTCTCACTGCTGTGTGATCGCCAAGAACAGAAGGAAGAGGAAGCACACAACCCAGCCAAGTGACTCTTTTGTATCATTCTTAGATGTCCTTCCGTTCACTCCCTGCCATGTGAAATGCACATACACACCTAGACAGTTCAAAAGCCAGCTAGCTAACTACAAACAGACTCCCAGTAACACTTCTGAGGTCCCACTGTGCATTCCATAATACTCAGTCCACAGAGGGGCTTCTGAGCTCATACTATGTGCACTTCTGATGGAGCCTCAGGAAACATCCAGGACATACAGTACTAGGGATTAGAGATGGCAACATATAAAAACAAAAACAACATGCTTTCAAAATCTAAAAGACGAATTTGCACAATTTAAAAGACATGAAGAAACAGTTTATTATCCAGAAAAATGCTGCTTTACAAAGTTAACCACAGCAGAGACATAAATCAGAACAAATCGATTATCAGGAAAAAGAAAAATGGAGCATGGTCAGAGCTCCATAACAAATAGGCTCTAGACTTGTGTTGGAATAAAAGAAATGTGCAAGTTAATGCTGAGGCACTAAGAAGCTTCTGTTCTTATTCTAAAGGCTGATTAAACACAGCCCACTTGCATTGAGCTATACACCTATAATTTATGTTCTTTTCTGTATCTATATTTTAAATTTTTTTAAATAAAGAAAATTTTAAAAGGCACCAGGCCCAGATGGTTTTACAGGGAATTCTACTAAGCCCTGAAAGGTCAGATGAATCCCAGTCCTACTTAGATTTTGCAAGAGTTTAGTAAAATGAGACACTGAGTTTATTATTTTTTATTTTTTTATTTTTACCAGTCATAGGGCTGGAACTCAGGATCTGGGCACTGTCCCTGAGTTTCATTTGCTCAAGGCTAGCACTCTACCACATGAGCCACAGCACCACTTCTGGCTTTTTCTATTTATGTGGTACTGCGGAATTGAACCCAGGGCTTCATGCGTGCTAGGCAAGCACTCTACCACTAGGCCACATTCCCAGCCCCTAAGATTATTTTTATGAAGTAAATATAACATTGACTCCAAAACATGCCCAAGATTGAATCCAAAGATTGGGTCACAAAGGAAGCACCCCAGGAATGCCAATGCAAATATAAAATATAAGCAAACAGAATCTAATATGGTGATATGACAAATAATTTTTCAAGCTGAGCATGGTAGTACATGCCTGTAGTCCTAGCACTATAGAGACTGAAATAAAGATGATATACAATTTAATGCCAGCCTAGAATATATAGGGAGACCTTGGCTAAATAAACAATCAAACAAACAAACTAAAAGAAAATATAGCACATTATATTCAAAGAAAATTTAGTCTAGGAATTCAAGGTTGGCTTGATATTTGCAAATATAGTAAGATTTGCCAAACGTAAGATTTATATTTTAGAAATCCAATAAAGTATTAATGAATGCTTTTCTAATATATTCTATGTATACCATGTATCCATGTATATAACATACATATGTATGAAATCTACAAAGTTAAAGTTTTTAATTAATAAGTAACCTCAAAAGCTTTTCTACAAATGTCAGAAATAAGAAAGAAAAAGATTCCTCATACGACGTGCAATTATTATATACTGTTACTATAGTATGTTTTTTCAGTTGTATTAGCTTGGTAAGCCAATTCAAAAAACAAAAGAAAGCAGTTAGCAGCCTGAGAATTGGAAAGGCAGAGGTAAAACTGTCTTTTCTTCTTGATAATTTAATGTTATAATCCCCCTCCCAAAAAATTCCACAGAAAAATAAAAAAGGAGAGGTTTTAGCAAACAAGTTACAAGTTCATCAAGCAAAACTCAGCATATGAAAGATGAAGTTTCTGGAACATGAGGCCACTGAAGCTTGGAGAAGTGACTGGTGCAGTGCTTCAAAACCTCTCAAGTCTACTTTAGTGCCTCAAATGCCCCCTGACTCCCATATCTTTCCTTTACAATTTAGTTGTTCAAGGAATTATTTGTCATTGGGTCACCAGTGGCTCACACCTGTGATGTTAGCTACTCAGAAGGCTGAGATCTGAGGATTGTGGTTTGAAGCCCCCTGGGTAAGAAAGTCAGTGGGACTCTTATCCCCACTAAACTACCCCAAATATGGAAGTGACAGGGTACTAACCTGAGTAAGAAAGCTAAGGGATGACACCCAGGCCCAGAGTTCAAGCCCAGGACCAGCACAGAAAGACAAAAAAGAAAGAAAGAAAGAAAGAAAGAAAGAAAGAAAGAAAGAAAGAAAGAAAGAAAGAAAGAAAGAAAGAAAGAAAGAAAGAAAGAAAGAA
>NW_012267291.1:1144498-1159305 GCF_000151885.1 Dipodomys ordii | reverse complement strand
AAGAAAGAAAGAAAGAAAGAAAGAAAGAAAGAAAGAAGAAAGAAAGAAAGAAAGAAAGAAAGAAAGAAAGAAAGAAAGAAAGAAAGAAAGAAAGAGAAAAGAAAGAAGCCAAGTACTGGTGGCTCACGCCTGTAATCCTAGCTACTCAGGAGGCTGAGATCTGAGGATCATGGTTCAAAGCCAGCCCAGGCAGGAAAGACCGTGAGACTCCTATCTCCAATAAACCACCAGAAAACTGGAAGTGGCGCTGTAGCTCAAGTGGTAGAGCGCTAGCCTTGAGCTGAAGAGCTGAGGGACAGTGCCCAAGCCTAGAGTTCAAGCCCCATGACCGACAAAAAATAAAATTAAAAAAGAAAGAAAGAGAGTGAGAGAGGGAGGGAGAGAGGGAGTGAGAGGGAGGGAGAGAGGGAGGGAGGAAAGGGATGGAGGGAGAGAGAGGGAAGAAACCATTTGTTCTCTAAAGATTTTTATAGTCTGGGTTTTTCTGATTGCATCTTCATGATAGGTACATATTTGGAGCTCTGACTGTAAACAGATATGATTAAATGTTCAGGGAAATATAAACAATGACGTTTGGTAATGGTAGGGCATCTGCCTGGCAAGCAGAAAGCCCTGAGTTCAAACCACAGCACCACCCCTTGCTTCCCCCCTAAAAGAAACAGAACGAAAAACTAAGCATGGTGGTACACACTTGTAATCCCAGCTTCTTGGCAAACAGAAGCAGGAGTATCATGAGTTTGAGGTCAGCCCAAGCAGTTAGCAAGAACACTATCTCAAAAACAAAAATAGAAGCTGGGAAGGTGGTTCAGTGGTAGAGTGCTTGCCTTGTATGCATGAGATCCTGGCACCACATAAGCAGGTAAAAGCCAGATGTAGTGCTGTGGCTCAAGTGGTAGAGTGCTAGCCTTGAGCTAAAGAGCTGAGGGACAGTGCCCAGGCCCAGAGTTCAGGCCCACGACCAACAAAATAAATAAATAAATAAAAGCAAAAAGGTTGGGGGTCATGATTCAAGTGGTAGAACACTTCCCTAGCAGGCATGAGCCTTTGAATTCAATCCACAGTACTGAAATAAAAAATTCAAGGAAAGAAAAAATTTAAATTAAAAACTTGTATGTGTGTGTATGCATGTGCGCACACGTACATACACATACACAGAGACACACACATGCACATGCCAGTCCTGAGGCTTGAACTCAGAGCCTGGCACTGTCTCTGAACTTTTTGCTCAAGGCTGGTATTCTACCACTTCAACCACAGCTCCACTTCTGGGTTTTGCTGGTTAATTAGAGATAATTTCACAGACTTTCCCATCCAGGCTGGTTTTGAACCATGATCCTCAGATCTCAGCCTCCTGGGTAACTAGGATTACAGGTGTTAGCCACTGTCACCTGGTTTAAACTTCTACTATTAATGTCGGTAATCTCAAAGAGAAACGAAGAGCAGTCACATCCATAACCACAACTGAAATGGCAGGAATAGTAAGGACTGCTGGTCACCGAGAGCCTGCTGCTTGCCTGTCCTGTGTGAGTCCAGGGACCAATGAGGTCTCCTCTCACCCTAAGTTCACAGAGGAGGAAAGCAAAGGCAGACAGATGACAGAGTCCTTGGCTGGCACAGGTGGACGCACACCCGGAAGGCGATTTTCCAGGTACACAACCTGAAACTAAACCCAGGACACTTGCCTCGCAGAAACACGCAGAGCTGCAAGACAGGAGACCAACTCCAATGCCGCTTGAGTGGTAGACAATACACCATGCAGGAGGTTCATTTTCCCATCACAACTTAGTTGAGCACTTCCTATGGGCCAGAGCTAAGTAAGATGTGGGCAACCAAGACAAGACGTAGCTCCTGTTCTGACAGAGTGGTCCCAGTGCTGTGAGGCAAACCAAAAGGGGAATTCACTGATCTGGGTGTGGCAAAATGAGGCCAGGGGAGCTATGGATGTAAATTTCTGGGCTAGCCTTTTATCGCCACAGTGCTCTGATATTTCCTTTGCATAAGTATGCAGAAATACTGCCTCATTCTAGGGCGTGACTGGAAGTAAAGTGGCGCCCACAGAAATAATCAAGATGGCCTGAGGGTCTCAGGACCTGTCTGGAGCCAGCCCAGGTGGTGGTAAGAGGTGTCCCTCGGAGATCTGCCTGGCAGGGAACACATCTCTGTGGACGTAACCTGTGAATAAGACTAAGGCCTAAGGTTGGAGCTCAGAGTAAATGTCAGGTTACCAGCAGACGTTTTGAAAAACAAATGTGCTTTTCTCATCAAGGACTTCGTGTCTTACTGCTTGGGCCTTGCATATCTGAGTCTTCCCTTTCCAAAGTTGGGGCAAATGAATTCCTAGGAGCGTGTGCGACAAGGGGTAGAGGTAGGGACAGCATGAATGAGGGGAAACTCAGAAGTCACCATCTAGAGTAAGGCACTGCTGGCTACATGGTCCTTAGAGAGGCACATGGGACTCTCATCTTCTATGGAGTTCCTCACCTTTGGTACACGTGGCTGCTCCAGAGATTAAGTTCAAGTTTGAGAATAACTAACATAAGCTGCCCAAACCAAGGATCCACCACTCAGAGACAAGAGTTACTTCTACTCTTCGTCCAAGAAGAGATAGATGATTAAAGGATATGCTATTTCCCTGCTCCCACGGTTGGAGGGACTCAAAAGAAATAGGAAGCCACCATTAAACTGGGTTTCTTGGAAGAAGGACTTGGAGAAATGGAAAATGATATGCAGGGCTGGCCTCACTAAGCAGCTTCTGGAGCAAAGGTTAAAAAGGCTCTTGTAAGCTGGGTGCTGGTGGCTCAGGCCTGTTTCTCTAGCTGCTTAGGAGGCTAAGATCTGAGGACTGCACTTCGAAGCCAAGCCCAGGCAAAAAAAAAAAAAAAAAGAGTTCATGAGATTCATCTCCAATTAACCAGCAGAAAGTTTGAAGTAAAGCTGTGGCTCAAAGTGTTAGAGCACGAACCTTGAGCAGAAAAGCTCAGGGACAGCAATCAGGCCCTGAGTTCAATCTCCACAACCACCACCACCACCACCAACAAAAAGCTTCTGTATTTTTCATCACTTGGGCCCTGATTCTCCAGCACTCCCTTTCAAGTTTTATAGATCTAGAAAACAGGCTTTATGGAAATTGCAGCAACTGGCCCATGAGGGAATGCTAAACTATGTTCTTCAGGGTTTTTTAATTTGACAATGCTTAAAGCAAGCATGGAAAAGCTAAAGAATCATACTGCATTTGATCAGTCTGTACTAATTAGTAACTTTCCCTTTGGTTTTAAAGTATCTTCTTCCCAACTGTCCAGTAGACATTGGTTCCAGGGTACAGAATGACAAAAAAACATTTTTTGGGGTCCGGTCGTGGGGCCTGAACTCTGGGCCTGGGTGCTGTCCCTCAGCTCTTCAGCTCAAGGCTAGCACTCTACCACTTGAGCCACAGCGCAACTTCCGGCTTCTTTCTTTTTGCTTATGGGGTGCTAAGGAATAGAACCCAGGGCCTCAGGCATGCAAGGCAAGCGCTCTACCACTGAGCCACCTTCCCGGCCCCTAGAATGACAAAATTTTTGACGCCACTTCGGCTTGAGATGATGTGACCTTCCAGAGTCTAAGGAAGCTTGCCTCTAGTTACTGTTGGCTAATTTCCTGCTAAACATTTTCCCCCTTAATTTCAAATAGAAAACTTGTTTAGTGCCAGAACATTAATAGAGGAGCCTTTAAAAGCTAATATCAGCTAGGGGCTGGCAGCTCACACCTGTAATCCTAGGTACTTAGAAGGCTGAGATCTGAGGATTGAGGTTCAAAGCCAGCTGGGGCAGGAAAGTCCGTGAGAATCTTCTCTCCAATAAACTAATACTAAAAGAAAAAAAACAAAGGCCAGAAGTGGATCTGTGGCTCAAGTGATAGAGCACAGAGCATGTGCCTTGAGGAAAAAAGTTCAGGGACATGCACAGGTCCTGAGTTCAGTCCCCAGGACCACCACAGCAACAACAGCAAAAAGCCACAATCAAAGAAATAGAGGCCACTAAAAAAAAAGTAAAAGGTGAAAGAGAGACAAAGACTGCTAGTGTGCAAGTGGAAGGAAAATAGGAAGCATCCTCTTCTCGAAGAAGAAAATCACTGGCATTGGGATAGCTCAGGTAATTCCTGTTTGTCTCCAAGAACAAACATCAAATGAATGACTGGACATCACAAAAGAGAAAAGGCCAGCTAGGCACTGGTGGCTCATGCCTGTAACTCTAGCTACTGAGGAAGCTGAGATCTGAGGATCGTGGTTCAAAGCCAGCCCAGGCAGGAAAGTCCATGAGACTCTTATCTCCAATGAGAAAACAGGAAGTGGTGCTGTGGCTCAAGTGGTAGAGCACTAGCCTTGAGCTGAAGAGCTGAGGGACAGTGCCCAGGCCCAGAGTTCAAGCCCCATGACTGACAAAAAGAGAGGGAGAAACAGACAGACAGACAGACAGAACAAATCTTGCCTTAATTAATAACTGAAAATCTAAAATCAGCAGGTAATACAAGTTAAATTCAAAGCAACAGTATGTAATAAAAACATTAAACCTTTGCCCATAAAATTATAGCTCACTGTACAACCAATTGAAAAATTATCCCATATGGAATTCTGTAATTGCTTCTATCTAGAACTATAAACAGTTCCATTATCTTCCCATAGAGGTTCAAATATCCTTATAATAGTTGCAGTAATAAATTGAAGTTGTAATAGTAGCTCATTATTTGCCTTCAAGATTCTATTTCATTAAATAGGAGGAGAAGCCATCAGAGTTCCCAGGGTGGGCCAGGCGGGCTGGGACAATGCGCGATCAATGCATAGTAGATCAGTGTATGTGCACAGTGTATCACAGTGTTCGGGTCTCAACCAAACCTGGCTCCACCAAGACAGCACACATGTCCAAAGTGAAACTCAGCGTCTTGTATTTCAGTCTAGGAAAGGTTTGTGCTGCACCTTCAGACCTAACTGCTTGGTTTTCCTTTCTGCTCATTTCCTTCTTCCTAAAACACTGCTGACATTCAGGTTTCCCCCCATCCCCGATACTCAACGCTTCTTTACAAAGGAAGAGATCAATGAGAGTATGCAACGGGATCTTGACTAAAGTGGAAGGGGCACCGATGACTCTCACAGAACCTGCCGACGGGTCTGTCCACAACTCTGGGTCCAATCAGAAGTCACGTGTAGCTTGACAAGGGTTGCAAAGACATCTCAGGGCATCAGTGAAGCCCTTAGCAAAGTAATAAAAGGGTTCTCTCTGAATGTCACTTTGTATGTGTGTGGATATAGCACTTGGAAATACTCTGAGTATTCTTGATGCTAGTGACAAAAAAAATTACTATTTCCATCACTGTTAATCTTGTTCAAAAATTACTGGTTAGTACAATTAGATTTTTTTTTATGTGGAATTAAACATACGAGGCAGTAGAAATAATGTCATTGTGTTCCAGATAACATGATTGTATAGCTTAGGAAAACCCTGGTTATATCCCCCATAATAAAAATTCAACCTTTGCCGGCTATGGTGACGCACACACTTGGGAGGCCGAGGGCAAGAGGATCACAGGCTTGAGGCCAGCCTGGGCTCCATCATGAGAACTTGCCTCAAAAGACAAATGTTCTTAACTTTTATGTTGAGTACTATTTTATGGTATTAAGTAGCTGTGCATTATATAACTCAAATAATGGGAGGTAACACTGACGGAACACAGACCTGGCACTAGGTACAGTGAGGTGCTGCACCACAGGACCGCGCTCAGCATCCATGCCAAATTATCAAAATGCCTTGATAACTCATCCCAACTGTCAGATGCCTTCAATATTAAAGGATCCTATAGACTATTAAGAATGCATTGCTATGTTTACTTTAAGAGCTTCTACTGTAATTACTTATGTGGTGTGTTCCATGTTGAATTATATATAGTTAATATTACTGTATATTGCATCACATACTTCATTATAGTTATAGAATTATCTATAGGTCATAGCTTACTAACATTATATTTCCATATTTTATTATTTTCTTTTATAATTACACATATGAGGAGGTATATTATTCTATTAATAGGATTCATGTTATGCTGTATACTACATTATATTGCATTGGCTTATTTTAATTGCGATGTAAAGTTTTTTAGTTTCATATAGTTCCATTTCCTTATTTTTTGCCTTTGAGCTCTTATCCAAAGAAAAAACGTACTTGTCCAATGTTGTGTCACACTTCCCCTGTGGAGTCTCCTGGTTTTGAGCCAGTCTGAGAAGCAGGAGCCCAGTCTTGTGCACACGTGAGTATCAGGTTTCCAGCCTGTTTCCCCATTTTGTATTGCTGGGAGCTTTGTCAAATGAGTTAGCTGTAGGTACACATGTGGATTTGTGTCTGGGCCCCCTACTTGGTGCTATGAACCAAAGTGTCTGCTCTTCTGCAGGGACTGTGCTGTTTTGGTTTACTTTAATTCAATGAAATCAGATACCCCCAGCTTTGCTCTTCCATCTCAAGATTTCATAGAGTATTTAATGTCTTCCGTGATTCCTATGAATGACAGGATTGCCTCTTCTAGTTCTGTACTGAAGGTCAGGGTTCTTTTCTTAAGGATTGAAATGCATCTGGATATCACTTTAAGTGTGATGGCTATTTTAACATTATTAATTTTACCAACCTTTAATCACTGGATTGTATCTGTCAGTACAGAGATCTTTCACCTCCTATGCATATTTATTTCTAGTTATTTTATTTGTTTGGAGCTGCTGTGAATGAGGTTGTTTTCTTGCTCTCTTTTTCAGAGGCCTCATTATTCATTTGTAGAACTAACATGGGCTTTTGCACGTTGATTTTTGTGTCCTGAAGCTTGAAGTTGTTGATTAGCTCTAACAGGTCTTGGGAGGAGTCCTGACGGGTTCTCTTATAGAACATTATGTTATCTGCAGAGGGAGTTCAGCCTCCTCCTTCCCTGGGTGGACGCCTTTTATGCATTTTCTTTGCCAGCTGCTCAGGCTGGGGCTCCTGGTTGTAAGTTGAGTGGAAGTAGTGAAGGTGGACATTCTTATCCTGCTTCAGACCTTAGGAGAAAAACCCTAAACTTAAAAAAAAAAAAGATTTCAGTTGGATGAAACCAGGTAGCTTGAAAGGATGGTGGGATTGGAAGAGATGGAGGGAGAAGGATGGAAAAGGTATCATTGATATGTTGTACTTAGAAACTGGCATGTTGGGGGTTGGGAAGGTGGCTCAGTGGTAGAGTGCTTGCCTTGCATTCATGAGGCCCTGGGTTCGATTCTCCAGCACCACATAAGCAGAAAAAGCCAGAAGTGGCACTGTGGCTCAAGTGGTAGAGCACTAGCCTGAAGCTGAAGAGCTGAGGGACAGTGCCCAGGCCCAGAGTTCAGGCCCACAACCTACAAAAAAAAACAAAAACAAAACTGGCATGTTGAATTGAATTTCAATTGAATTGAAATCTAGTTGTGCAACTACTTAAGGATATTTAAAAAATTATATAATAAAAAAGAAACTTACATCTTCCGAAGAAGAGTTCAGTTGGATGGAAGAAAGTAGTCCAAGATTTCAAGAAACTGAGACAACAGGATGAAAAAAGTTCAAGGTCCTAAGCTCAAACTCTAGAGCAGCAAAACAACAAACAACCATTAAATATTTTATGTATTTTAATTTTCATATGGGTTTAAAACATATCTTTATAAAATATTTATAATTTTAAATTTTATAAAAGGTAAACTATCCATTAAATTTATCTTACACATTTCAGCATTTTGCAATATATTTTATGTTATACATTATAATGCCATAATTTATACTACTCCATGTTCCTATTTCTATAGCTCATGTGTGATAAATACATATGGGTTAGTTCATAAAAACTGCATGTGGCAGCTGAAATGACGCACAGTTTATACAACATGGCATGGCATTACTTTGTACTTGAGAACCCCTCTCTTCGTAAAGGCTGGGACAGGAGGAGCAGCACCATTTCACAGGAGAGGATGGAGTCCAACTCTTAAAACCACCCAGGACTTCTCTGCCCTGGAAGTGTTGCTGGTCCCTCTCTCTTCTGCTAGGCAAGGGGAGGTGGTGGACCCACCAACAGCCATGCCAGATGGACAGGAGGGCTGAAGAGACAATGACTGTGATGCTGGGTTAGTTAGGGAGCAGCAAGAGTTCTGTCATGCCATTGCTCAGCAGGCTATAGACAGCAATGATGAGCTGAACATTCCAAAAAGAGCTAGAAGAAAGAATATTGAAAGGTTTCACAAAGGAAATGAAAAATCTTTGAACAGGTATGTTTAACCTGACTTAAACATCATGTTACCACACACACACACACACACACACACACACACACATAAATTTGTTTATAATGTAACTACTCAGAAATCAGTCTAATTAAAATGAAAGAAAAAAAAAACGGAATAGAAGAAATGCCAATCAGGCAACCAGGTGAGGAGGTCTGGGGCTCTGGGGACCTGCTAGCAGAGGAGAAGCGTGTGGAGCTGTGAGATTATTCCATTTTATCTAACATGCCATTGATCAGAAGCAGCTTTGTTATCTTATACACCATGAAGAATATAAAAAGCACTGCTAATTAAACCATGGCATAGCATGGGTTGAAGAACTCTGCTTTCAGATAAATTAAGAAGGTGGGAGAATTGATAAACCAAGCTGGAATGGAAGTTTGGTCTGTTGGGATAAACTAAGTGAGCACAGTGGTCACCTCCTTTGTCCTTCCGAGGGATGTCTGGCAGGCACGGCCGCCTGATCTCCACCTCCAACCTCGCCCACCAGGCTGGCAGCATTCCATCCCGGAAGGGCAGGTGGGGCACGGAGCGGCCACGCCCCCTCCTCAAGGCACCGCCCAGAGCTAGCCCACGTGACTTCCTCTCGCCTCCCATAGGCCACAAGGTTGACTCTCAGCGGCAAAGATGGCTAGAAAACATGGCCGGCGTTTCAGCAGCGGCTGCCCAGCAAGAAGCCAGGCTGGAAGGCCACGGGTCTCTATCCCAGGAGTCATCCGACGCTAAGGACTGCGAAGAAGGCCAGATCTAGGCCCTGAGAGCCCTGGACCCTCCGCGTCTTCATGGACAATGAGAGCCGTGCCAGGGCACGTGGGGGCAGAAGGACAAGCAGAACAGACACACAAACATTCCGAGTTCTGGAAGGTGAGCGATGGGGCTTCACTCCTCTGTTATCTACTTTGAGTGTGTTTATGCACCACTCTCCAACACATACATCAAAAAGAAGAAAACAAGTTGATTTACCTACAAAGAAATTGTTGGTGATTTTAACAAGAGTAGGTTTAAAAAAGGGAGACTGTGGGGATTATGAAAATAAAAGCAGAAGATGCAGATGTCACAGCAGTGTGCACGGAGGCTCAGACTCTCCAGAACCTTCTCTTCCCAGAGAGAAGCTGTGTTTCTTCCCTGAATTGTTCACCCCTTGGCTTTTCTGATTCACACAGAGTGGGGGATTTGGGGCTCCCTGACTTACCAGGCTGGCCCATGGCGGTGCTGCTGCCCTGATACTCCTCTTCCTTTGCTTTCCCCTTTTCCTCTTTCCCATCATCTTCCTTTCCCCTTGTTCTGCTCCTGTCTCACAACCATGCCAAGACATATAAAAAAAATTACCATCTCAATTATTAGAACCACATTCATACCGCTGTGTTCCTGACCTCCAGAACTTTGGTCCTGAACAATTGAAACCCTGTACTCAGGAAACAAGAAAGGTCCGTCCCTCCCTCCACCCTGCCCTGGCGACCACCATTCTGCTCTGCCTCCCTCTCATTCTTTCTCTCTGTAGGGCTCTGTCCTTGGAAATCCAGCTACCATGCCCTGAAGGAAGAGCAGAGCAGCCCATGAAGAAATCCATGGGACAGAAAGGGAGGCCTCAGATGCCAGGAGTTACCCACCATCGTTCCTGTCATCCCAGAAACCTTGGGTGAAGCCTGCCCAGCTTCGGAGGTAACCCAGGAAGCTCCAGCATGGAGAAGGGGTCTGCCTGCCCCATTCCTGACCCAAGGAAGCCAGTGTCACCCTGCTGGGGGCGATGTGTTTGCTATTCAGCCACAGCAAGAAGAGAGGACAGGTCTTCTAAGGAGTTTGTGAAGGAGAGAATTTTGGAATGGAAAATGACCGGTAACATCGTGGTATGAAGATTGTCTTTGAATTTGTTTTGCTTTTTTAAGATTGGAACAATTCGAATGTGTTTCAGTGTTGAAGGGAACGGAGATGTTGGACCACAGATGGAAGATGAAGCTGCCGTCCACGCTGTTCTGACCAGTGGAAGGGCTCTAAGCCCAGCTGCAAGGGGGATTTCTCCTCTGGCACAGCATGAAGGAAGGGAAAGCTGTGGGATGCCATCCAGGCTGGATCGTTAGCACTTGTGTTATAGTCTCTAGTTTCCTTCCTCGGTAGGTAGTGGGTGAGGTGGGAGATGGAGTTAGAGGATTGAGGAGAGATAAGAAAATTCCAGACATCTTTGCAGGGCATGGAAGAAAGAGGAGGCTCTCATCACAGCTTCCTGAAGAGAGGAAATGTGAAGTCAGAGATCTGAGGGGAGGATACAAAGTTCCAACAAGGTGTGTGCAGAGAGAGAGAGCGAGAAAGCTTCATTGGCCTGCAGAGAGAGGACATGTCTGAGGGCAGGTGACTGAAATGATGTTGGTGACTAGGAACTGCTAGCAGTCAGGTGGCTGCAGATGGCTGCCCAGGTATAGGTGTGATTCACCACATGGGCAATCAAAGAATAATGGTGCACATAGAAAATGGAGGGGGTCTTTGACATGAGGGGGACTTTCCTGCACTTGAGAAAACAGAAAAATCAACATGGGCGGGTGTTGGGAGAGTATGCTAAACCTTGAATCCCTATTTCCCTTTCTGAAATTCTGTATTACTGGCCATATTTGCAAGAACTTTCACAGAATCATATAAAATACTGAAATATTTCAAAGTAGGCAAATATTCATTGAGCACTGGTTAAATAAAGTGTGATAGGTCATACCACAGAACACCAGACTGCCTTTTAAGACCTAGGCATAGCTGAATGGAAGTTGAATGGGAGGGAGCTTCAGGAGGCATATGTAGCCTCTTGGACTGGGAAGGCTGGTTTCAGTTACATGCAAGGAGGGCTTCTGGATTCCCCAGTTGAAGTTTGCAATTCAAAGAACCCAGTTAGGATTTGAGAGTTTATATCTCTACCCCACCCACAACCTCCTTCGTGGAAGTCCTCACTTCCAATGTCAAGGGGTTTCTTCAAGGTGATTAGGGCGTGAGGATAAATGAGATTCGCAGCCTTAGGAAAGTCCCTGGAGTGCCCTGCCACCCCCACCTCATGAGGGGCATGGGGCAGGTTCTATCTGTGAATCGGTGACCCTCACCTTCTCCTGTACCTGACCTGGGCCTTTGTGTTGTTCATAACCCACCTGGCCTGTGGCATATCGTTACTGAAG
Organism: Dipodomys ordii; assembly: GCF_000151885.1. Lineage (NCBI taxonomy): Eukaryota > Metazoa > Chordata > Mammalia > Rodentia > Heteromyidae > Dipodomys > Dipodomys ordii. Next base: position 1,147,863 of record NW_012267291.1, on the reverse strand, counting down.
CTGGGACAAATGAAAGCAATCCCCTACTCCAACAGAAGTTGGGAAAGGGCCCAGGGAGTTATTGTCTCAGGCTATATTTTCTGATTAAATTCCTGAGATATAGCTTAACATCTTTGTCTGTCTTTTGGCGACAACTGGCCAGTGAACCTAGAATTCTCATCAGGCATAAGTTGGCTTTTGCTGACCAGATGACTGTGCTATGCCAGGCGCTTCCCATCCCATGTGTGCTGTGAGCAGTCGTTCACACTCATCAACCTTCATCCATTCTTCATCTGACCACTGAAAAACAGTCCAATCAGATGTTCCATTCCTTTTCTGCGGCCTTAAGAAGGCCTCTCTCATCCACTAGTTGGCTATTAAAATCTACATTTGGGGGCTGAGAAGGTGGCTCAGTGGTAGAGCGCTTGCCTTGCATGCTTGAGGCCCTGGGTTCGATTCCTCAGTACCACATAAGCAAAAAGAAAAACGCTGGAAGTGGCGCTGTGGCTCAAGTGGTAGAGTGCTAGCCTTGAGCTGAAGAGCTGAGGGACAGCGCTCAGACCCCACAACCGGACCCAAAAAAAAAAAAGAGTCTTAAAATCTACATTTGATGTAGGAAAACAAAGATGATGGCTTGTTTCTCCTCTATTTCCTCAGATTCAATATAATATATTGAACCTTGAGCACCCTTCAACTGTGATCCATTTAGTTTCTATTAGTGTGCTTGGTATCATTACTAATTTCAGTCTCTTTAATGTCATGCCATTATTCTTGATGTGCTCCAGTCTATGAGTGTTTATTCATATTGATATTTAGTGTCCCACATAACAGACACAGAACACCCCATCCAACATGACCCCAAAACACATACTTCTCAATCACTCATAACTTTTTTCAGATAAATCACACTAGGCCATCAAATAATGCTGAAAAAGTTTAAGAAGATTTGCAGTCATATCAAATATGTGTTCCAGCCATAATGGCATAAAAGCAAAAGTCAATAAAAGAAGGCATTTTAGAAAATTGACAAATATGTGGAAATTAAACAGCCTGCCCTAAACAATCAATGAGCCAAAGAAGAAATTTAAAAATATTTTGAGACAAATGAAAATGTACAACATAGCAAAACTAGTGGGATACAGCAGTTCTAAGAAATGAAGAAAAACAATGAAAGAATAAATTTTATAACTGTAATTGCCCATATTTAAAAAGAAAGACGTAAAATGACCTAATGTTACATCTCAAGTGGAAAAAGAAGGAATAATAATAGGAGGGAAAGAATAGTAAAGATCAAAGCAAAAGAAATGTAACAGAGAAATATTTTTAATCTATATTATTAGGGAGTGAATTTTTATTTAAAAATTTTAAAAAAGAATAGGAGAAGTAAAAATCAACTTTTAAGACAACTAAGCAACCACCTATTCCTCACCACAAAAGGAAAGAGAGACAGAGAGAAAGAGAGACAGAGAGAGAGAGAGAGGAGAGAGGAAGGGGGAGAGGGTGGAAGGGAGGGTGGGAGGGAGGGAGGGAGGGAAAGAACCCAAGAGCTGACTGTAAACACATATATGTGAACAAATTGAATAACCTAGAAGACATGGAAAAATTTCTAGGAACATGAAAGCTACCAGCCTGAACATGTTTTGGAGGGTGGGTAAATGGGGAGCACAGGAATGGAGGGAGGAGGAGTGAGCAGTCACTGTATTCAATGTATGTTATGTAAAGAATGAATTCTAACTTGAGGGCAGGGATGGGAGGGGAAATTGAGGGGGACAAAGAAAGTGGTGACATTGACCAAGAAGCATTATACTTATAATCTGACTTATGGAATTGTAATCCCTTTCTACAACTATATTACCACCACCACCACCATCATCATCAAGCTACCCAGTTTGGTTATGAAAAACAGAAAATCCAAAAAGAAAAATACCCCATTAAGAGGTTAAAATAGGCTGGGAATGTGGCTTAGTGGTAGAGTGCTTGCCTCGCATACATGAAGCCCTGGGTTTGATTCCTCAGCACCACATACACAGAAAAAGTCGCAAGTGGCACTATGGTTCAAGTGGTAAAATGCTAGCCTTGAGCAAAAGAAGCTTAGGGACAGTGCCCAGGCCCCAGGACTGGCAAAAAAAAAGAGGTTAACATAGCAATGAAAAGTTCCCTGTTGATGTCATGGGTGAGTTCTATACAACATTTAAAGAAAAATTAATAACCAATTTTTAAGCTCTTCCAAAATACTAAAGAAGGAAGGCATATATCTTTAAATTCTTCTTACAATGCCTATATTACTCTGATACCAAAGCCAAGCAAAAACACTGCAAGAAAAGAAAGTTATGTGCCAATAACTCAGATAAACTTAGATGTAAAAAAATCCTCCAAACCGGGCACTGGTGTCTCACGCCTGTAATCCTATCTACTCAGGAGGCTGAGATCTAAGGATTGAGGTTGAAAGCCAACCTGGACAAGGAACGTCCATGAGACTCTTATCTCCAGTGAACCACCAGAAAATCACAAGTGGTGCAGTGCCTCAAGTGGTAGAGCGCTCGCCTTGAGCTGAAGAGCTGAGGGACAGCGCCCAGGCCCAGAGTTCAAGACCCATTACCAATAAAAAAAATAAATAATAGACCTCCAAAATACAAACAAACAATTCAACAATAGATTGCAAAGATTAACAGCATGATCAGGTAGGGGGCTAATCATTCGGATTCAAGAATGATTTAGCATATAAATATTAGTAAATATGATCTATCATATCAATGAAATAAAGACACAAAAGATATGATCATCTAAATGAATGCAGAAACAGCACTGGACAAAATTCAAGGTCCTTTCAGGACAAACTAGGTATAGAAACAATATCTCTGAACACCATAAAGTCCCTATGTTGGGTAGCCAGGATTAATGTCACATTCAATGATAAAATGTTGATATATCCTCTATGTGCACTCATTCTACTTTAATCCAACATAGTATGGGAAGTGCCAGCCAGAGCAAATAGGCAAGAAATAGAGCTCAAAGGCATCCAAATTGGAGAGGAAGAAGTTGAATTGTCCTGGTTTGAAAACTACATAATGTTATAAATGATGAACTGTCAGAACTCTTATCAATTATTCGAACTGATGCAGGTCAGGAGAGGTTGTAGGGCCTACAAACCCATATTCAAAAGCTAGTAGTGTAGCCGGGCGCTGGTGGCTCATGCCTGTAATCCTAGCTATTCAGGAGGCTGAGATCTGAGGATCAGGGTTCAGAGCCAGCCTGGGCATGAAAGTCCTTGAGACTCCTATCTCCAATAAACCACCAGAAAACCAGAAGTGGTGCTGTGGCTCAAGTGGTAGAGTGCTCGTCTTGAGCTGAAGAGCACAGGGACAGCACCTAGGCCCAGAGTTCAA
>NW_012267291.1:1093218-1142033 GCF_000151885.1 Dipodomys ordii | reverse complement strand
GTTTTCTGGTGGTTTATTGGAGATAGGAGTCTCACGGTCTCTCCTGCCCGGACTGGCTTTGAACCGCGATCCTCAGATCTCAGCCTCCTGAGTAGCTAGGATTACAGGCGTGAGCCACCAGCGCCCGGCTCCTGGGAACCATTTTTGTTGTCCTTCCCTGGCCACCACCTCCTCTCCTTCCTTAACACAGTTCTCTTACAATGTGCCTTTATGCGAATTGTCACTGTGTAAATATTTGTGACTTTGTTGATACTATGTAGCTGTGTCAGATAGTATATTATGATATTTCTTTTCTTTCCTGCTCTTATTTATATTTTTGTAGTTGACACACACCTACCCATGTTCTGGGATAGGCTGCCATGTTTGGAAACATTTCTATGTCTGCATATTCAGATGAGGGCATGCATATCTCTGTCTACTTCTGATAGCACAGTGCCTAGGAATTCCCATCACCTGTGGAGATTCTGCTGCCCAGAACTGACTTCCTACCCTTGGAAGCCTTTGCCCATCCATCTCTCCCTGTCCACCTCTCCTCCCAGCTTCTGCTGGCCCCTGTTCCCCTCTCTACTTCTGTGAGGTCAAGCATCTCTGGACTTCGCCTGTGGGCACCTCAGCAGTGAACATAGGGGTTGGAAGCTTGGCTCCCTTGGTGGAGCTCTAGCCAGTGAGCAAAAGGGTCAGGCACTGAGTTCAATTCCTGCCCTCAGACCTTAAATTAAAAAAAAAAAGATAAAGCTTAAAATAGTGTCCTCCACACTGTTCCCGTGTCCAGTATCACACTGTTGTGGTACACAGTAGTACTCCATTGTGTATATCCGTTCTTCAGCAGGTAGACACCCAGGCTGACTCCATTTCCTGGGGGAAGAGCGTGTCTGCCCTCATTTCCCCTGCAGGAAAGCCCAAAGGTGGGGTTGCTGGATATCACAGCATGTGTATTAAAACTCATCTTCAGAAACTTCCATTCTGTTTTCCATAATGATTGCACTAACAATATTCCTGTAACTAATGGGCAAGAGTTCCTTTATTTATTCCCTCATTCATTTATTCACCCATCCATCCATCCACTTAATATTGCAGTGTTTATTGGGATGTGTCTACAATGCATGTGATGCACTTTGAGTATATTTACCTTCTCTATTTCTCTTTTCTTATTCCCTCTCATCCTCTCTTTAGACAAGTTTTCTTTTTTTTTTTTTGTGGTGTGTAGCACTGAGTTTGAATTCAGAGCCTCGTGCTCACTGGGCTGGTGTGTTACTGCTGAGCCATGTCTCTATCCTTTACAGAATAGTTTTTTTTTGTCAGTTGTGGGGCTTGAACTCTGGGCTTGGGGTGCTGTTCCTCAGCTCTCCAGCTCAAGGCAAGTGCTCTACCACTTGAGCCACAGTGCCACTTCCAGTTTTCTAGTAGTTTATTGGAGATAAGAGTCTCACGGACTTTCCTTGCCTGGGCTGGCTTTGAACCTCTATCCTAGGATCTCAGCCTCCTGAGTAGCTAGGATTATAGGCATGAGCCACCAGTGCCCGGCTCTGCAGAATAGTTTTTAATGTTTCGTAATTCTATTTTCATAGCTACATGTAATATACTCTGATCATATTTACCCCACTCTTCTCTCCTTCTCCCTTCCCACCTGCTTGCTCCTCAATGCCATCCTCTTTTACATTCTTGTCCCTATGTCTACATTGTTTGGGGACTTCTTTAGGTTTAGATTCTGCATATGAGAGAAGATGCATTTGCCTTTCTCAGTCTGGCTTATTTCACTAACGTGATCACCTGTATCAACTTTCCTGCAATGACAGAGGTTTGTTCTCTTCATGGCTGAAAATACTCCCTTCTGTATACATGCCACACGTTCTATAGTCATTGATTTTTGATGGATTTAACTTTTCATTGATATTAGTTTAATTCATTGATGGGCGCTCTGATGGATTCCATGGGGCAGCTATTTTGAATAGTACTGCTATAAACATGGGCGTGCAGGTCTCTATTATTTGTTCATTCTTCTATTTTTGTGGTTTTCAGAATTTGTTTGCTTTTGTTTTTGCCCTAGGATTTGAATACTATTTATTCTTTTTCTTTCTCTTTTATTCATTTTAGGAATTTGCTAGTTTATTGAACTGAACAGGTTCTGTTCTCTCCCTCCCTCTCTCCTTCCCTCCTTCTCTCCTTCCCTCTTTATCTCTCTCTCTGTCTCCCTCTGTCTCTCTCTCTCTCTCATTAGTCATGGGGCTTGAACTCAGGCTGGTTTGAACTGTGATCCTCTGATCTCAGCTTCCTGACTAGCTAAGATTACAGGTATAAGCCACTGGCAGCCAGCCCCCCCTCTTTCTCTCTTTCTCTTTCTCTCTCTCTATTTTGTCAGTAATGGGGCCTGAACTCTGGGATTGGGCCCTGTCCCTCAGCTCTTCACATCAAGGCTAGCACTCTACCACTTGAGCCATAGCACTATTTCTGGCTTTTTCTGCTTATGTGGTGCTGAGGAATTGAACCTAGGGCCTCATGTATGCAAGGTAAGCACTCTACCACTGAGCCACCTTCCCAGCCCCCTCATTCTCTCTTAATTAACATCTATTCGTTGAATTTTCTTGTGAATTTTACTCTTTCTGAGTCCTCATTTGTTTTACTGCCTTTCTCCCTATCAGTACGTAAGAAGTTCTTTGCCTATCTTCTGCAATGCTAGCTTAGTAATCATGTTTTGTTTAACTCTTGTTAATTGTTGTTGGTTTTTTTGTGCCATTACTGGTACTTGGACTCAGGGCCTGGACACTATCCTTTCGCTTTTTCATTTAACGCTGGTGCTCAACCACTTGATCCACAACTCCACTTCCAGCATTTTGCTGGTTAATCAGAGATAAGAGTCTCACAGACTTTTCTGCCTGGGCTGTCTCTGAACCATGGTCCTCAGATCTCAGCCTCCTGAGTGGCTAGAATTATAGGCTTGAGCTATACTTAATAGAATACATTTACTGGATATAATCATCTGGCTGGCAGTCTGTTATTCTTAAGTTTTGAGATCTATCATTACATACTTTCTTTTCTTTTAGGGTTTTTCCTGAAATGTCTGATATAATTTTGATGACTTTGCCTTAGTAAGTTACCATTTCTCTCCTGGAGATTTCAATGTGCTTTGCCTTGTAACTACAATGGAAGCTGGAAGAGTTCTTTGTGGTCCTGTCTATCTGGGTTCTGAATGCCTCCTATGTTTGTATCTTTCATTAGATGTGGCTAATTTCTGCTACAATTTCACTCCTTTGTATCTTCTGTCCATAGATGTCTCAAGTTCTTCTCTTGGTCAGGTTCTGGAATTCCTAGACGCTGAGCTCAGGCTTGTGTGTTTTCTCTTTCTGCTGAAGGCTGTGCCTCCCCAGCCTTGACTTCCATCACTGACATTCTTGTTTCTGCCTCACCAAGTCTACAGTGATGTTTACCATTTGTTTTTTGGTTGCTTTGTTGAGTTTTCCACATCCAACATGTCTGTTTGTTTCCAATAAACTGCAGGTTTATTTGCATCTAAAATATCGGTCATATGATCAGAGGCACAGAGGCAAACACCGTCATGTGGATGTCCTCCTGCATGTCCATCACCGCCTCAGTCAGCCCTTTCCCCTCCGTCTGGCCCCCTGTCCAAGCCTATGTTACTTTCTTCTCATTTTTTCCTTTCCTTTCCTTTTCCCTTCTTCTCTACCTCCACCAAGGGGATTTGCTGTGGAGCTCTTCTGGTTTGGGCCTCCATTTCCCTCTGCAGCATGGCTGGTGGCTCCCATTTCTCATACAAGTAGACCTGTGTCCATGAGTGAATCTGCATACAGCTCACACCATCAGTGGTGTGATTCTTTTTTTTTTTTTTTTTTTTGTCAGTTGTGGGGTTTGAACTCTGGGCCTGAGTGCTGTCCCTCAGCTCTTCAGCTCAAGGTGAGTGCTCTACCACTTGAACTACAGCACCACTTCCCGTTTTCTGGTGGTTTATTGGAGATAGGAGTCTCACAGTCTTTCCTGCCCATGCTGGCTTTGAACTGCAATCCTCAGATCTCAGCCTCCTGAGTAGCTAGGATTACAGGTGTGAGCCACCAGTGCCCAGCAGTGGTGTGATTCTTGTGCTGGTTTTTTTCTTGGCCAGTGGAGAAGGTGGGGCCTCTGAGTTTAGGAGATACAGAAATGCAGTCTTCCATTTTCCCCAGCCGAGAATTCGTTCTTGTTAGACAGTTACCAGGGTGCTTCCTACCAGAGCCAGGGGCTGGAGGCATGCTCCAGGCCCCTTCTCCAGTCTCTGCTTAGGGCACCGTGTGCAAACTCTAGTTCCTTCAGAGGGCTGGTGTGTGTCTGTGGTGCTCTCTGGGGTTTCCTCTTTTGCTTGCAGCCCATTATGGGGTAGATGCTCTCCTTTCCCTGCCATTTGGCTAGGGCCCGTTGTTCTCTTATAATTTCAAGTTTCTGAATTGTGCCTGGTTGCTCTCCACCGCTGCCTGTCACCCCGGAGCTACCCTTAGACAGCCACTTGTTTGCTTCCAGACTCATAGAGACACAGGAAAGCCATTAATCTGCCATCTTCCTCCAAGTCTACTTGGTGCCAGTCCTAGGGCTTGAACTCAGGGCCTCAGTGCTGTTCCTGAGCTTTTTTTTGCTTAAGGTTCATGCTCTGTCACTTGAGTCACAGTTGCACTTCTGTCATTTTAATTAAGGATAAGAGTCTTGCAGACTTTCTATCCCCAGGCTAGCTCCAAACCTTCATCCTCAGATCTCAGCCCCCTGCATAGCTAGGATTACAAGGTATGAGCCAGCAGCACCTGGCCCCAAGTCCACTGTTAAACTGGGTCACTTGTCTGTCCATTGTTGAGTTGTCAGAGCGATTTACACATTCCACGTGGTGGATCCTTGTCACATACGGTGACTCACACACATTTCTCCCAGTGATGTGACACAGTTCCGCTGTTTTTTGAAGCACTAGAGTTTTTAATTTTTCAGAGTTGTTACTCATTTTCTTTGAGTGTGCATTGTGTGTATTTCCTAATAAACAGTCACAACCACTTGTCTCTACACTGTATTCTAAAGCTTTAGTTATTTAATTGAGGTCTTTGATCAATTTGGGATTCATTCTTAAATCTCACATAAGGCTAAGAGCCAACTTTGTTATTTTCAGGGGGCAGGTATTATCATGACCACCAGTTTTTGAAAAGATTGTTTTAATCACATTGTCAAAAACCAACTGCTCCTAAAGACCCAAGTTGCTCTAGAGCTCTCTGCATCTCAGGTGTATGCCATGCTTATATCCACAGCTTTGCAGGAAGTTTTAAAAACCCAACAGTGGGACTCCAGCTTCATGAATTTATGATTTCAGTATGCTGAGTGCCTTGTGCTTACTTTTGTACCAGTTTGGCACTGTCTACAAAATAAAATAAAATAAAGCCTGGTGGGTACTGTTAGGACTGTTTATGGGTATCCTCAGGGAGTTTCTCTTTACTACTCTTTTTTTTCCGTAGAGGGGCCATAGTTGTTTTTTCGTTTGTTTTGTTTTCCTGTGTAATTCTTTTATGAAAGTTAGCCACTTAAAATAATGTGGCAATTCCTGAACTCAGATGTTTTTTCTTTCTCTGTGGTTCATCAGTATTGCTGATCTCTGTTACTGCTGTATTGTTTTTGAATGAATTCTGTCAAATCCTCATTTCTTGCCATGTTTTAGGCTACTGAAGTCTCTACTCTGTTCACTCATTGGTCAGTTGATTATTAAAATAACGTTTCCTGAAATTGAGGTAGTCAGTAGCTCTTCTTCATATGTGAAGTGAGCAGGCAGGTGACAACTCAGCCTTCACCTTCTCTTCCTTCATGCGTGACCCCTCCTGATAGGGCACAGCCTACTCAGCTCACACTGAGCAGGAACACACCCCTCGCCGCTGATCCCCAGAGCCACCAAGTTTTCCTTTCACGTATTTAGTTAGCATCATGTTTGCCCAAACCATAACCCAGTGCCTTGCTCAAGTAAAGGCTTTTGATTCTGGAAAGTGGTTCCCAGTCAGGACAAGCAGACAGTCTTACAAATGGGTTTTTCCAGGGAGCCATGAAATAGGTCATATGTAAGTCTCTGAGAACAGGTGTTGAAGAAGCACTGGTCCTTCTGCCCTGGCTTATAATCTCTAGGTGTCTGTCAGCTTTTACTTTGACCACTGGTGACTGGTTTTTCCTCTTTCTTTCTTTCTTTCTTTCGTGTTTTTTTTTGCCAGTCCTGGGGCTTGAACTCAGTCCCTGGTCACTGTCCCTGAGTTTCTTTTGCTCAAGGCTTGCACTCTACCACTTGAGCCATAGTGCACTTGTGGCTTTTTCTGTTTATGTGGTACTGAGGAATCGAACCCAGGGCTTCATGCATGCTAGGCAAGCACTCTACCACTAAGCCATATTCCTGGCCTGGTGACTGGTTTTCAAGCTACCTCATATCCCTGGGATTGGGAAGGGGATGGGAAGAGGACAGATGTCTCTGAGCACTTTTGCTAGTTTTCTTGTTGCTTTGAAGGAGGGAATTTTCAGAGTTCCTCACTGTTCACTTTCATTAACCTTACTACATACAAATAAACTTAAAAAAAAAAGTATCTGGCTGGGCACAGGAGGCTTATGCTGAAATCCTGCCTACTGAGGAGGCTGAGATCTGAGGATCGTGGTTTGAAGCCATGCCAGGGAAGAAAGTCCTTAAGACTCTTATCTTCAATTAATCACCAGAAAATTGGAAGTAGAGCTGTGGCTCAAAAAGGTGGAGTGCTAGTTTGAGTGAAAAAGCTCAGGGACAGGGATCAGGCCCTGAGTTCAAGCCCCACAATGCCAAAAAAATTCTGAGGATAAATTTTTTACTCTGGACAAATACAAAAATGCTGGGTAGATATTTATAAAATAAGAAAGAAAGGAAGGAAGGAAGAAGGAAGGAAGGAAGGAAGGAAGGAAGGAAGGAAGGAAGGAAGAGAAAGAAACCTCATAAAATTTTGCATAATAAAATGGAATATAATCATAATATATAATAAGTATAATTTTTGGATGTACATTTCTAATGAAAAGAATGGAATTTTTAAGGGTAAGGTAATACCTTGAGAAATCAAAGTTAGTTATCGTAATCAATTGGAACCATATGCCAATCTGTAATGAGATTTTTTGGTATTTTATCTTTAATTATGCCCTTTTATAAAAAATGTGCACAGCCAATACTGGCTCATAGTTCATAGGAATGGGTTGAATTGACCAAATGCATCACATATAAGGAGTTTACAAAATTCTCTGAACGTTCTTGTCCTGATATTTGCCTTTAAGCATGTCATTCCAACACCTATTCATCCCTCTGATGCTGTGGGCAAGTTTCCCCACTTCATAGTTAAGAAGATTCCGAAGTGCTGGACACAGGTGGCTGACACCTGTAATCCTAGCTACTCAGGAGACTGAGATCTGAGGATTAGTGTTTAAAGCCATCTGGGGCAGAAAAGTCCATGAGATTCTTATCTCCATTAAACACCAGAAAACCAGAAGTGGTGCTGTGGCTCAAGTGGTAGAGCCCTTGCCTTGAGCTGAAGAGCTGAGGGACAGCACCCAGGCCCAGAGTTCAAGCCCCATGTGTGACAAAAAAAAAAAAAAAAGATTCCTTTCATCATACTGCTTAGCTTGTAATTTGAGCTCCAAAGTAATTGTGAGCTCAAAATCATTTTTAAACTTAGGACAGCATGGGAAAGGTATAAAGCAGATTAATATGATTTGTGGCTCAATATTAATAAAGACAAAAGTAAGTTTTACATGTAAGCGTTGACTTCCTTCTTTTCTTCCTTCCTTCCTTCTTTTTCTCTCCCTTCCTCCCTCCTTTTCTCCTCCCCCCCCCCACAGACACAGACACAGACACACACACACAGACACACACACACACACACACACACACACACACACATATACTCTCTATCTCCATTTTATTTTGAGATAGGGTCTCATAGTCTAGGCCAACCTGGAACTTTTAATACTCTTGCCTCCACCTTCAAAATGCTGGGATTACAGGTGTGAGCTACCATACCTGACCTGGTTTGTTGTTCAGTATTAGCTTGGACTCATTAAGGAACCCTTTCCAGTCCATAATAAAAGTCATTCACTACTCCTAGGAATGGTTAAGAGAGGTTCTTCTAGTTCAGAAAAACTGAAATCTTGGCCCTAAGCTCAAAAAATCTCAATAACACTTCAGAATCCTGATAAGCCTTTAAGTTTCTATGTGGTGGGGCAAACTAGAATGTTTATTTTCTAATTTTTGACAAAAATTCATAGAACTTAATCTTGAAAGTTTCACAATTAAGTCCACAAGAGGAAGGTGCTCTGTTAAACACCACTGGCTCAATAACACTTGACAAAGCTAAATATTTACTGATATCTACTGATAAAGAATACAAGTTACCAGAGGCTTTAAGCTCACAAGGCAAGCTTTATGCTCCTGCTAGCCTACTTTGTCTCCATACATACTTTTTCTGCCATCAGTTTTAACATATCGTAGTGAATTCCACTCCCAAATACACTCAATTAATTTCTTTGTTTTCCGATCCTAAGCTGCCTAGGCTCATGTCAAATCCCTGGGCCAAAGCAATGCTCCTGTCTCAGCCATCTAAATTTTGGGAATACAGACACATACCACCACACTCTGTGTGTGTGTGTGTGTGTGTACCTAGACCTAAGGCTTAAACTGAGGATCTAAGTTCTGCCCCTGAGCTTTTTCACTCAAGACATGCTCTACCTCTTGTACCACAACTCCACTTCCAAATTTTTGGTGGTAATTGAAAGGTTTCATAGACTTTCCTGCTTGGACTGGCTTCAAACTGCAATCCTTAAATCTCAGCCTCTTGAATAGCTAAAATTATAGGCATGAGTCACTGGCATTGAGCTCCTACCTTGGTTTTTTGTTTTTTCAGTAGTGGGGCTTGAACTCTGGGCCTGGGTGCTGTCCCTGAGCTCTTCAGCTCAAGGCTAGTGCTCTACCACTTGAGCCACAGCACCACTTCCAGTTTTCTGGTGATTCTTTGGAGATAAGAGTCTCACAGACTTTCCCACCCAGGCTGGGTTTGAACTGCAATCCTCAGATCTCAGCCTCCTGAGTTGCTAGGATTACAGGTGTAAGCCACCGGTGCCCGGCTTCCTGCCATGTTTTTAATGAGCTGTTGATATGGCTCTCAGTGTCATAAACTCTTCAGGCCACTGCTGCTCAACAGAAGCTTAGTAATGGTAGACTAAACTAAATACTAAATAGTAAATACTAAATAAATGTATCCAAGTATTTTCCCTGGGTACATTTATTTCACTGTTGCAATCAAATACCATTACATTAACTCACCATGGTAGAAACAGTATTCTTTCTTGGCTAGAGCATGCGCTTGATTGATAACTTAACAGCAGATTCTGCGCCATTTTTAATTTTTGTGGAGAAACTCTGCCATGATGTGATCTTCAGTGTTAATGTCATATTCTCTTAGTATGGTCATTATATCATTGCAAAAGAAGCTCAATATTTTGTCATGTAACTAGATAATGAAACAACTCACATTTGTTATCACTTATAAGCATGACATTTGAGGTCCACTTTTGTCTTTTCTTGTTTTGACATGAATGATATATACTTAGAATCTTTTTTAAAAAAATTACAATATGGTCACATGTTGGGCACTGAAAATCCTGATGAATTATACCTGTAACTACAATTCTTTCTTCCTTCCTTCCTTCCTTCCTCCCTCCCCCCTTCCCTCCCTCCCTCCCTCCCTCCCTCCCTCCCTCCCTTCCTTCCTTCCTTTCTCTCTCTCTCTCTCTGTTTTACAGTGTTGTCCTTTGACCACAGGGCCTTGCACTTGCTAGGCTGGTGCCCTATCCCTTAAGATACAACTTCAGTCCTTTTTTGCTGGTTATTTTTTAGATAGGGTCTTGCTTCCTGCCTGGTTGTGAGCCTGAGTTGTAATCCACCTAGTTTAGATTTCCTGCCATTGCTGGGATTGCAGTGATATACCATTGAGTCCAGATCCCCTCAATGGAGATGGAGTTTTGAGGACTTTTCTGGATCTTTCTCCCAGTCTTAGCTTCTTAGGCAGTTTAGAATGACAGGCCAGAGCCACTGTGCCACAGTTATGGGTTGAGAAGGGGTCTTGCAAATTTTTTCTTTCCAGATTGGCCTTGAACTGTGATTCTCCAGTTCTCAGTCCCTCAAGTAGGCAGATTTACACCCGTGAGCCACTGGTACCTGGCCTAACTACGAACGTGCCATTGTGCCAAGTCGTAGTTTAAAGTGAGCGGCAGGTCACACATATAGCCCTTTCCAGAATCATTTCCCTCCACAGGAGCAGCATAGAAAACATCTCCAGACCATGTGTGAGCAAATGAGCTAGGCTGTGCTCTAATCAAAGTGTATTTGTGGATATTGAGATTTGAATTTCATATAACTTTCATGCTGAAGTTTTCATCTCTAAAATTTTCCAGCCATCTAAGAATGTAGAAACTACTCTGTGCTCATGGGGGGTGGTGTCAGGTCAGCTTTGGTCCACAGACCCTCAATGGCTGACCCTTGCTATGAATCAGTAGTTCGCTTGGTATCTAAAATTAAACTTAATTTAATTATTTGTGTGTTTAGTACTAAAAATTCAATAGGCAGATGGTATAAAATTTCCCTCCTTCAGGGGCTGGGAAGGTAGCTCAGTGCAAGCATGCATGAGGCCCTGGGTTCGATTCCTCAGCACCACATAAGTAGAAAAAAAAAAAGCCAGAAGTGGCACTGTGGCTCAAGTGGTAGAGTGCTAGCCTTGAGCTGAAGATCTGAGGGACAGTGCCCAGGCCCAGAGTTCAGGCCCCACGACTGGACCCCCCCAAAAGAAATTCCCTCCTGCTTCAAACAGCAGCTACCCAGTTCCCCACCCCAGAGGAGACTATTGCATTTAGATGCTGCTATATTCTTCCAGAGCTATTTTGTGCACAAGTACATGATCACATACAGATACGGCCCTGTTTCCTGTTTGTGCTTATGGAAAAGGCATTACTTAGCCACTGTCATGCCTAAAACCAAAGGTTGTAGCACATATTGGCAAGGACATGGGGATGTCAAAACATTCTCTGTGCACACACAAATGTGCATAACAATATGCATAGTATTCATAATGCCTAAAATCTGGGTTATTATAACCCAAATGTCTATGCAATGGTGAATGGATAAACAAAATGTGATAGATGCATGCAAGAGAAGACTGTTCGGCCATACAAAGGAATAAAAGGCTACTGTCACAATACTGCAGAACCCAAAAATACCATGCCAGGCAAAAGGAGCCAGTCACAAAAGGCAGACACAACATACTGTACAGTTTCACATACAGGAAATGCCCAGAATAGGCAAATCCCCAGGGAGAGCCATCAGGTTACTGAGGGGAGGGGGAGGGGAAATGGTTGCCAATGGTGATGGTTGTACAACCACTAAAACTGGGGAATCATGCACGGGCTTTGGAAAAGGCATTTGATGATATGCAAACTATATCTCAATGAAAAGCAGTAGATTATATATAAACCTTTCCTTTCCTCTCAGCACAACCCAGGGGTCCAAAAGCTGGGCTGAGGAAGGCAGAAGTGATGCTTCCCTTTGAAACTTAAGTGTCCGTGCCCAAATCTCAAAATACTTGCTTCAAGGAAGGAAATAAAATGTCAAAGCCTTCCTGCAACTATGTTAAAAAACAAAACAAAACAAGAAACTCAGTAACTAGTCACAAGCAGGCCTCAGATCCCTGAAACACAAACGCATTTGAGATGGATGCCATGGCCTGTGAGTTAATATGGGTGAATTCAGGATCTGCTGGTACCTGGTCAGCGCTGTGGCTGAGAACCCAAGCAGGCCAGGCTGACAAGATGGAACTGGGGTGAAGACACCTAGACATTCCAAGGACCCTCTAAAACACCTATCCTGTGCTCCTGCTTCCTAAGGAATGTGAAGGGGAGAAACCCATCCTCAGATGTCCTATAAGCTCAGCCTGAGGTTGGCCAAACTCAACAAGGCCTGGAGAGACCACTCTCATTATGGTAGGAAGATGAAGAATTGCGCCCTGAAGGAAGAGCAGATATTGCTCACCTGTATGGACATGGGCCCCGGGTGTTATTTGTAAGATTTCTCACTGTGATGGAGTTACTGACGTTGGTGCATTCTCTCAGGACTGCGGGCTGTGTGCAGTGACTTCAGTAGCTCTTTGCCTTCAGCTAGAGTTCTGAGTGCTGCTCTGAATGAGTAAGACAACATGGTAGGGCTGAGAACACTTTGACCTAAGGTAGAGAAAAGAATTCAAAGAGTTCAGGAGACAGGAGCACTGAACCGGAGCTGACCAGTGTTTTCCACTCACTCTTCCTTTGACTACAGGGAAGATCCTCCACTGACCTCTGCCTCAAGGAGGGACCGGGGAGGGATGGCCGGCTTTCAGGGGCTTTTACCAGCTGAGATCCTGGTGTCAGGAACTGCAGTCACTTACCCTATCTCAGTGGATATGTGAGAAGCCAGGGCAGCTTGGTCCGTGTGGGCCTTCTTATCTGCCAGGAGCAAAGTGGATCTCTTATCATGATAGGCAACAAGACAGACATGGCTATTCAGTTTCACAAACTGGTTAATTAATTAGAACTTTCTTAGAAATGAATGTGATCTGTCTTTTTGTATGTGATCATAAAGCAAAAACTAAAATAAGGCCGGGCGCCGGTGGCTCATGCCTGTAATCCTAGCTACTCAGGAGGCTAAGATCTGAGGATTGCGGTTCAAAGCCAGCCTGGGCAGGAAAGTCTGCGAAACTCTTATCTCCCATAAACCACCAGAAAACTGGAAGTGGTGCTGTAGCTCAAGTGGTAGCATGCTAGCCTTGAGCTGAAGAGCTGAGGGACAGTGCGCAGGTCCAGAGTTCAAGCCCCATGATCGACAAAAAAAAAAAAAAAGAATACAAATCCAAGTTTGTTGAAATTTGACTTGGCTTAAGAAAATCAGGACACAAGAAAGTCAAGAGTTGTTATCTAATTCCCTGTGCTAGATGACCTCATTGATCCTGAGGCTCTGGTCTAGAATATAACAGATGCAGGTAGTGTTGAGATCCACATACATACAAACTGCAAGCAAACAACAACTCCTCCCCATCACATCCCCCAAATAGGAATGTTCCCAGAAGAAACTTGTGCCCAAACTGTGGTCTGCAGGGTGCAGAATCTATATCCCTGCAAATCATCAACATCCTCAGAACTCTAAAACTACCACAATCTGCTCCTCAGAGCAAGGTCTACATACACACAGGCAAGTGGACTTGCAACCAAGCCTACCAATGGCAAGCCCATCTTAAAGTCTGAGACACAAGGGCTGGGAAGGTGGCTTAGAGTGCTTGCCTTGCATGCATGAGGCCCTGGGTTCGATTCCTCAGCATCACATAAGCAAAAAAGAAAAAAGCCAGAAGTGGCGTTATGGTTCAAGTGGTAGAGCGCTAGCCTTGAGCTGAATTGCTGAGGGACAGCATTCAAGCCTAGAGTTCAGGCCCCACGACCAGACCAAAAACAAAAAAAAGTCTGAGACACAAATAACAAAGATGTATCTCCTTAGGATCAGGCCCAATTCCCTCATTGGCTTGCTAATGTATGGAGTAAGTGCCCTGCCCTTCAAAGTAGCAATCAAAACAATATTACCTATCCTAGGAAAATGCAACTTGTCACGAATATCTACTTGGAGGAGGTATGCTTAGTTGAATCCTATGATGTCATCACTGAAATCAACGTTCCAACACTGCGCAGGACGTCTGAAGATGAGTACCACCTTAATCAATTGGTGATTTCTCCGACCACAAATCCCATCCCAGCCCCCTATTCAACTTACCGGAGAACACCAATAGAGTATCTGGAAACTTTTGATTTCGCAAATGAATTTTCCCAACCGACCAGGCGATTATACCAGATTTTTTTTAAGTTTTCTCTTTAGTCTTCCCACAAAGTCATCTCTCATCTTGGAGTACACATTGGTCTCAGGGGGCCTGAACACTGCTAACCTGGCTTCTTTTTGCAGTGAAAGCCTTGGGCTCCCATACCACGAACACTAAAGCAGTGTATGTCCTGAGTAGTTTTTCTTCTTTGTGGTACTGCGGATTGGACCCAGGGCCTCCGACATGCCAGCCAGGTGCTCTAGCACTTCAGCCATTCCCCACATCCTGCTCCCCCAAGCCCTTTTGCTTGAATTTTAGTTTTGAGATCGGATCTCTCTAACTTTACCAAGGCTAGTCTTGAACTCTCAATTCTCCAGCTTCCACCTCCCAAGTAGCTGAGTTTACGAGTATGCACCAAGGCATCTGCCCCCTGAGGAGGTTTTCTATAACTTTTCTGGTATCTTTGGGAGAGGTCAGGAGCATGCTCACTCATCCAACATATGATACTGAAGCAGCAGAAGCAATACCCTAACCTGATCCAAAGCAATATATGTCTTTCACTCACCTTGGAGCTGGCCTTGGAGTTGTGTCTTAATGGAAGGTAATTTTCCATTGTGTTCCCTTTGAAAAAGAAGGGAAATTTTGAGTTCCTTAGGAGGTGCCTGTGGTGAAAACTTTTAATTCTGGTGGAGTAAAGATTCTGAAGTGCCTATGCACATGAAAAATGGAAACTTGAAAGTGAACACCAGGGAGTATCTGCTGGTTTTGCCCCCCAGCAGCTCCACTGTTTGTGGAGAGCAGTTGTCTTTGCCTACGGTCATCTGACTGGCAGGGACAGTCACACTACCCTGTACTGTGGGCACAGGATCAGGTGAGGGACCCAGGCAAACAGCTGCTTCCTAAGGCTAGAAACATTTTGAATGGTAGGACACACCCAACTAAAATGCCTTCTGACTAAAGGGCACATAAATGATAAAGTAGGGGCTGGGAAGGTGGCTCGGTGGTAGAGTGCTTGCCTTGTATGCATGAGGCCCTGGATTCTATTCTTCAGCACTACATAGGCAGAAAAAGCCAGAAGTGGTGCTGTGGCTCGAGTGGTAGAGTGCTAGCCCTGAGCTGAAGAGCTGAGGGAGAGCGCCCAGAGTTGAGGCCCCATGACCGACAAAAAAGAAGGAAGGAAGGAAGGAAGAAAGGAAGAATACTCCAGACGACAGGAACTGAATACACAATTTTTTTTCAAGTGCGCACATATTGTATTAGATCAAACTCTAGGAAATAAAATAGACTCCATACAGATAATGCTCTCTGGCCATGACAAACAAAATTATTGGGAAGTTTTATTTTGGAGTAGACATTTAGAATATCTATTTGGAAACTAACACACTTGTAAATAAACTATAAGCCAAAGAAAAGTTAGGAGGAAAATTAGAGCTATTTCAAGTTAACAAACAGGTAGGTTAGTAGATGTTCTAGGATTCAATGCAAAGCAGTTCTTAGGGGTCAACTTGATAGTATTAAATACGATATATAAAGGAATCAAATCAACATCCTTAGCTATCATTTTAAGAAATTATAGAAAGAGCAAACTAAACCCCAAGCAACTAGAAAGAAACAAGTAATAAAGAGCAGAAATCAATGAAATTGAAAACAGAAAAAAAAATAGAGGAGAAAAACTAAAACTGGTTCTTGCAAAGGCTAATACAATTTATAAACTTCTAGCCTAACCAATGCTAAAATGAAAAAAAGATAGATTACCAATATCAAGAATGAAAAATCTCATACTATGGGTCTTTAATGCCAAGAGGATAAAGGAATGTTTTAAGCAATAATTTGTCTATAAATTTGACAAATTAGATGAAATAGGAAAAAAATTATTGGAAGATACAGACTTCTTCACTCACTCAAGACCAAACACAGAATCTAAATACATATATATGTCAATGAAAAAAGTTGAATGTATCAACAACAATCAAATTCCAGATGGTCTTAGTGGTGAATTCTATAAAACTTTTAGGGAAGAAATATAGTTTCTCACAAATTCGTTCAGAAATCAAAGAGAACAAACTACTTCTCTACCAATTTATGAGGCCATTACCCAAATACCTAATGCAGAAATAATCGTTGGAATAAAAAATCCTTCAGATCATTTTACCCCATGAACACAGATACAGAAATCCTTAACCAAGTATTAGCAAATTGAATCTACAAAACAAAAAAAGGGTGATCCTGTAAAGAACAAATTGGTTCCACATTTGTTATTCAACTAACATAATTTGGTTGGCCAATGGAAAACATACGAACATCTCAATAGGAGAAAATAAAACAACAAAACTCAACACCAATTCATTATTAATCTCTCCACAAACGAGGAGGAGGAGAAAACTTCCTCAATCCAATACAGGGTAATTATGGAAAACCCACAACTAATATCATACTTTGCAGGGCAAGAGAAGGAAGGGATGACGTCCAAACAGAATTGTATTTACTACCTGACTTATGAAATGGTGACTTCTCTGCACAATAGCTTAATAACAACACCCATAGTAAAATAATAATATCATACTTTGTGGTTAAGGGACTGAAAATTTTCTCAAAGAATGAAGACTAAGGTAAAGGGAATGTCATGGTAGATTGTGTGTTGAGTCTGTGCAAGGACTTGGGTATGATTTCTAACACCACCAAAAAGCAGAAACATAGAGAAAGAGAGAGAGACCCTAAATCTGTGGAATAAAGCAATAACAGAATAATATTATTGGGACTATAACAATAAGTGACACACCTATCATATAGATTGGGAATAAACAAATATAACTTGATTTACAGATGAAAATCTATGTAGAAAAACTTCTAGAAGTAGCAATGGCATTTATCCAAGTCACAGTGAGCAAATTCAATTTGTTGAATTTCTTTACAATTGCAACAAAGTATAATGTATAGGAACATTGAAAATAATGAAATACATAGATTAAAATCTAAATGTCTGCAAGATCGGCATACTAAGAAATAACCAAAACTGATGAGAGAAATGAAGTGAAATCTAAACAAAAGGAGAGAGCATGTGTATTCATGGATTGGAAGACTCAGTGTTATGAAGATATACATTCCATCAAAATTGGTGTATATAATCCAGTGCAATCTCAATTAAAATCTTACAAAGAATTTTTTGTTAGAAATTGAGAACCTAATTCTAACACTAATAGTTAAAGACAAAGGAACCAGAAATGTCCAAATAATTTAAAACCATAACAGAGTTGCAGGACTCAAATTACCCAAGTCCAAGAGTTAGTTTCAAGTCCCGGTAATTGATACAATGAATCAGTGATGAAAATATGGAATTGGGGAGTCCAGGGAAAGGTCCACCCATTTGTGACCTAGATAGACATTTTTGACAAAGGCAATCATTGGAGAAATTATTGTTTTCAATGAAGGATACTAGAATAATGTCACATCCAGAGGAAGAAATATGAAACTTGCCCTCTGTCTCCTACAGTAATCAGAAATTAACTCAGAGACAGGTATAGTAGTAAATGCCTGTGATCAATCCCAGTACTCAGGAAGTATAGATAAGATCTCAAGTTCTAGGCTACATAGAGAAACTATTTCAAAAAGAACTTACTGCCTGGCCTGTGGCTTACTCCTGAAATCCTAGTTACTCAGTAGGCTGAGATCTAATGATCACAGCTTAAAGGTAGCTCAGTCAAGAAAGTCCCTGTGAGATAATTTATCTCTAATTAACAGCCAGAAAACTGGAAGTGAAACTATGGCTTAAAGTGGTAGAGCACTAGTCTTGAGCAAAACAGCTCAAGGACAGCACCTAGGCCCTGAGTTCAAGCCCCATGACAAAAAATTTTTAATGCTTTTACCAAGAATGTATATAGCAAAATACATTACATCCAGAATATTCTTTAAAACAATAATAAAAAAAACAGGAAGTAGTGCTGTGGTTCAAAGTGGTAGAACACTAGCCTTGAGCAAAAGAAGCTCAGGGACAGTGACTAGGTCCTGAGTTCAAGCCCCAGAACTGGCAAATAAATTAATAATAAGAAAACAAACATCCCAATATAAACATAGTCAAAGTATTTGAAGAGGCATTTGACTACAAAAATAAACAGATACACTTCAAAAGTGTAATCAACAGCAGGCCTCATTAGGGGAAATGCAAAGTCAAGCCACATTTTGATAGGGTTATGGGTTATTACCAAAAAACCAGGGTAAAACAAAAGTAAAAGGACAACAGAAAACTGACACAACCAAGGAGTGACAAGGAGTAGCCCAGCTGTAGTTGCTGTGGGGATGCCAAGCAATACACCCACTTCGGAAAAGTTTAGTGGTTTCTATAAAGTTAGACCATAAGGCCCAAGAACCCCTATCTAGATAGATGCTCATTGAGTAGGAATAAAAGCTTCTGTTCACCCAGAATGCCACACATCTGTTCATGGTAGCTTTATTCATGATCACATTCAAGAAAAAAGGAAAGAAAAAGAAAAACACTAGAAACAATCCAAGTATCCGTCAACAAGTAAGTGAATAAGCCATGACCCATGCTCGGACAGAAGCAGAATCAAATGAACAATGAGCTTCCAACAGACTCAGCAACCCAGTTGAATCTCCAATGACTTATTAGGAAAGAAACCAGACAAAAAGTTTGACATAACATGTAATTCCATTCTATGGCAGACAGGGCAAAATCTGGCAGAAGAGATCAGACCCATGTTGGCTAGGGGTAGAAGGGCAGGACCTGGAGGTCATCTGACTGCAGGGGACTCGGAAAGGGTTCTCTATCATGATTGTGGGGTGGTTACATGACTGTGTTTTCCACAACTCACAGGACTAGGTCCTTAAAAGGTTACATTTTGCTGTAGATAACTTGTACTTTGATTTGGGGGGGGGGGTAAATTTTGAGTCTCAGTTTTTAGACCAGGCTACTTTTGAACACATGATTGTCATGCCTCAGCCTCCTAAGTACTGGGATTCACAGGCGTGTATCACCATGTTCAGCCTTACACTTCAATTTTTAAAACTAAAAGGAACATCAGAGTAACCAAATAGTTGATGAAGGCAAGATGCATTTATAGAATTATTAAAATTAAGATCTGGGTCTGGTGGTGCCCCTCTACACTGCCAGCACTTGGGAGGCAGAGCCAGGACTGCAAAACACTGTGCCAAATATACTTATGAACACATACGCATGTCCTTATTTTACATATCCTTTATAATTACTGATAATTGTCTGAGTCGAGATATTGGAAGACCCTAGTATGACCCCAGAATAACTCCTTGCAGTTATCCCTGCACTTCTGCAGGTTATGCCAGAAAGTCAGGATGTGCTCAGAGAAGATGGGGTCCTGTGAAAGAGTAACAGTGACTCTTCTGATACGAAGGAGAATGAAGACTTTCCTTAGCATAGAAAAATTACCATTAGTAGCCAAAAGAATTAACCAAGACAAGAGGTACTGACATGTGCCAAAAACTACAAAATGGGGCATCGTTGGGGGCAGAGTGATCATGCAAACTCTCCTTATGAAAAATATGAATAGAAAAACTTATAAAATATAAACAATAAAATGTATAATAGAAACATCTCCCTAAGTTAAAAATTAGATGATATGGGGGGTGGGGTGAGGGAAATCACTGTTTAAACACACTGAAAATGCCCAGAACCAGACAACACTGGAGGAAGAGAAAATAAAACCACAAGGGGAAGGGGTAAACTTTGTGGTAAGTAGCTCTGTGATGGCCCTGAGCTACTCTGAGCCATGGAACTCTGGTGAAGTCAGCCTAACCCATTCCAGGCAGCCTCCAGCAGAATCACCTCTGTCAAGGTGGGGGAGGCGGCAGGTAGAAAGTTGCCAGGGGTAAAGACAGGAAATCCCTGAGTAAGAATCACAAGAGGAGAAAGACCTAAATTCTGAATACAAACCCTTCCTGGTTCCCTGGCTGACAAATAACCCCCATTAAGTGCAGAGGAACCTCAGGATCCCAGTGAAAAGGCAGAGATGAAGAGAATTTTCTCCTTAGGGAAATAGGCAGGAGGTGAAGTCTGAGGTCTGTGGGTTTCCTGTGAGTTTTTGTTTTCCTTTTAAGTATTTCCTCCAGCCGCACACATGGTGGATGACACAACCTGAGGCCTCCCAGGCAGGAAGGATCACAGGACAGGCCCTAAAGCCTACGGTAGAGCAGCAGGAAATTAGGTGAAAACCTGCAGAGAAAAGAAGCAACAGAGAGGGAGGCTTCATCGTTGCTAATGCCCAAATGAAGAAGGCTCACGGGAGAGCCACCGGAGACTAAGCCAAAAAAGCTGTGTGGATAGGCATTAAGCACAGATGGACTGGGTGTCCAGTGTTACACACCACACAGGAAGGATACTCACCGAGGGAAAGAAGCTCCTCAGATGTGTCAGATGTCAGAGGCCTGTTAGAAGACACAGGGTCCTCAGACAAGCACAACACAACCCTAAAACCCACTCCCACTATCTACACTGTTTGGCCAGATAGTCTGCCCCAATCCTCCAAAACAAACACAAAACAAGGCAGCCATAAAGACTGAGTCTGGTTGGAACCAGATGTTGGATTTAGCAGGAAAAAAAAATCACCACCAACCTTCTAGATGTTGTAGGAATAAAGGAGAAAATAGCATAAATGAATAAATAGAGGTAGACTCACAATAGAAAAGGAAAACTACTGTAAAGCATGAAAATATGAGGACTGGCATGAAAATCCTACTAGGTGGAGTTGGGCATGGTGGCCCATGAATGTAATCCTCTCAGGAGACAGAAGCAGGGGGATTGCGATATCAAGGCCAGGCTAAGTTGTCTCAAAAGTCCAAACTTAAAAAATTGACTAGATGGGCTCAATCATGTGTTTGAGGTGTTAGAAGAAATACCTATAGGGACTATCTAGCCTAAGAACAAAAGAATAAATATTGAAGAAAATGTAGGAGGCCAAATATTGATTAGATATTTAATATTAAAAGTATTATTATTATTAGTGCTATTGGTGTTTGAATTCAGGGCCTTGAACTTACTAGGCAAGTTATCTACCACTTGAGTCTTTTTATACATTGCTGGATTTGGCTTAGTTTGCTCTTTTTCAAAGTTCTTGAAGTAGGGATGTAGGTGATTGGTTTAAGAATTTTATTCTGTCGTAATACTGTAGCTGTACCTTTCCTCTAAGCTTTATCTAAATTCCTGCCTTTTCTTATGCCTATTTTTGCCATGTTCTACAAATTCAATTCTTTAATTCAATTACTTCATATATAAAACACCATACAAGCCAGGCATGGTGGCTCACGCCTGTAAGCTTAGCTACTTAGAAGGCTGAGATCTGAGGATCGCAGTTCAAAGCCAGCCCAGGCAGCTGGAAAGACCGTGAGACTCTTCAATAAACTACTCAGAAAACGGAAGTGGCGCTGTGGCTCAAGTGGTAGAGCACTAGCCTTGAGCTGAAGAGCTGAGGGACAATGCCCAGGCCCAGAGTTCAAGCCCCAGGACTGAAAAACAAAAACAAAAACACACAAATAAAACACCTACAGTACTTGTCTCTTTGTGACTGGCTTATTGCACAGAATAGAATGCCCTCACCTTGCAGCAGTTATCAGACCTCTCTTCCTTTCTAAGGCTGAATAATACCTCATTACATGGATGGACCATGACTATCAGTGAACATTTGAAGTGTGAATATTGCCAGTATGAACATGAGTATGTTGATAAATTCCTAGAAAATAGCCGAACCATATGGTGGTTCTACTTTTAAGTTTTTGAGGTGTTGCCCTACAGTTATCCATAACTGTTGTACCATTTTATAATCTCACCACCACTAATTTTTTTTGTCCAGTTATTTATCATTTACAAGAACAAAGATGGTATTTTTTTAATTTAATTTTATTTTATTTGTGAACATACTGTACAGAGGAGTTACAATTACATGGGCAGGATAATGCGTACATTTCTTACCAAGCATTGCAGCCTCCTCCTTTGTTTACCCTTCCCCTCCCCCCCAATCCCAATCCTTCTCCTTCCCCCCCTTGCCCCCCCTCCCTGCACCGATGTTGTAAAGCTCGTTTTGGACATGACAACTTGTACTTCTCATTGTTGCAACAGGTCCACCTGTATCCTTAAACAACTGGTTTTTCCCCATCTCCTCCACAAGTTATACTGACATCAAATATAGTGAAAGCAGGGGTTATACTGTGGGGGAGGGACATACAAAGCAACAAAGAGATAATCTTATAAATGCGTTAGAAACACATGCATGAAAGAAAAAAACATTAAAATACACATCTAACGGTTCATTTTCCTGACATCACATTATCTGACCTTTTCCGCTTGACTCATACATATACTAGATATTACAAATAAGGGAAACCATGGGACCTATGTTTCTTTGGGCCTGGCTTACTTCACTTAATATAATTTTTTCCAAGTTTTTCCATTTCCTAACAAATGGGGCAATGTCATTCTTTCTGATGGAGGCATAGAATTCCATTTTCTTGATCCATTCATCTACTGAGGGGCATCTGGGTTGGTTCCAGATCTTAGCTATGGTAAATAATGCTGCAATAAACATAGTTGTGCTGGTAGCTTTAGTGTGGTCTAAAAACGATGATTAGATGCCACGAAGTAGGTGGCAATGCCTTAACCGTATGCGTGTTGTCAGGCCCCAGGGCCTCTTCCATCCTTGTCAAGGGGAGTGCTAACCTTCTCTCCTTTCATACAACACCAAAGATGGTATTGAAATGACTATCTGCTACTGTCTTGTTTTTGTTTTAATAGTTTTTGAGACAAAGTCTTGCTACCTATTCTAGCCTGGCCTTGAATTCACAATTTTCTTTTCTCTACCTCCTGAGTACTGAGATTATAGGTATATATTCTTGTACTGGCCCCAATTTGGTCAATTTTTGTTTCACAAACTTTCAGCTAATCAGAGAATGATAGATGCCTATATGTGCATAATTGCACTATCTACCTTATCTAAGTCCTATTTATCATGATTTGATTCTAAACCTTAAACCCTAATTTGTCTGATACTGACACATAAATTCCAGCTCTTGCAGGGTGCTTTTTTCATGTATATCTTTTTCCTTTTTTGTCTGAGTCTAGTGTTTCCATGATAGACAGAATATTGTTAGACTTATGTTCTCTGCCCCCATCCCCATCCATTTTTGCCTTCTATATTATTTAGTATATTTATGTTTAATAAACTGTTTGATATGAGTGGAGTTATGCTGCCAATTTTGATGGGTTTTTTGTCTCCTGTTTCTTGTTCTTTATTGTATGTTTTCATGAACTGCTTTGATCTTTTTTTACTATCTTTTGAGATTTTCATTAGTGATTGCTGTAGAGATTACAAAGCACATATGTGTACATGTAGCACCCCCTTCTTTGAGGCTGGTGGGTTTGCTATGTAGGGTGCTGGGACTGGGACCCAGAGCTCCAGGCATGCTGGTGAAGCACTCTACTCAGAGGGCTATCCCACATCCCAGGCTGCCTCCACTGCTTCTGATGCAAGGTCACTTACCAATCAGTCACATTTCTCTTTTTACTTTCAAGAATAGGAGCACAGCTGGGTGTTGGTGGTTCACATCTGCAATCCTCATTACTGAGGAGGATAAGATCTGAGGAACACAGTTCAAAGCCAGCCTGGGCAGGAAAGTCCATGAGATTCTTTTCTCCAATTAACCACCAAAAGAGTGGAAGAGGAGTTGAGGCTCAAGTAGTAGAGCATTGACCTTGAGAACAAAAAGCTCAGGAATAGTACCCAAGCCCTGAAACACACCTCCCTCCCCCAAGCCCAAGCCAGGGAGGAAGAGGAGGAAGAAGAAGGAGAAGAAGAAAAGAATAGGAGTACATCCACTTAAAGTTTATTCATTTTGATTTTTAAATGTTTCTGTTTTGGGAATACCTTTCATCATTTTCAGAGGTGTAAAATGGCTATTTTTGACAGTTGTATCTAGCATTATAGCTGCTTTGGGGGGCATAATTTGTAGACTTTATTCATCTCTCACCATGACAGACATGAAAAAAATGGTAAGTTTCTTGAAAGTGAAATAGGAAGCCACTGAGATGCATTTAGCAGAGAAGGACCATGATCTGAGTTACATTTTAAACAAGCACTCTGCATACTCATATTACTTAATTACTAATACATAAGAAATGACTCCAAATTTATCTGCTAAAACAGCACACATTTGATTATGCCATATTTCTGTGAATCAGGAATTTAGAAGCAGCTCAGGTGAATGGTTCTAATTCAGTGTCTCTCATGAAGTTGCAACGAGATGTTGGCTGAGCACAGACTGGGAGTAGAGGGTCTCAGGCTTAACACAGCTGTTGCTAGAGGCCTCAGCTGTTCTCCAGGCTTTCTCCACTGGGCTGCTCAAGTTGGTTCCTGGCTTCTCCTAAAGGAAGTGATCCAAGAGAGAGTGTGGCTAAGATGGAGGTCATATACCTCTTTAGGATCCAGTCAATCGGCGTCTTCCAAGATCTTTACTTCATGCTACTCACCAGAAGTGAATTGCTAAGTTCAGACCGCATTCACAGGGAGGGAAGTTGAGCTCCACTTCTTGAAGATGGGATGGAAACCTTGTGTGCATACTTTGCAAACCACCAACAATGAAGCATAATAGAGCAAGAGGAAATGTGACAGATCAGCTATTGCAGGCTCCCAGGAGAAAGCTGGGCAGAGCCCAGGGTAAGACCCTGGTAGTAGAGAGGGATATGGATGGATTTGAAATCCTTTCCTAGTAAACATGCCATAGGATCTGCCTTGGGACTGGATCCAAGTGGAGAGGCAACAGAAATGACAGATGAGTTCCAGGTGTTTGATAGTGCGAACTATGATACTGGTAGATCATGCCTGAGGAACTCATGGAGACATTGAGATGCCACCAACACCCTCACAATGAGGTCAAGCTGCAATTAGGCCGTTATATACTCAAGTCTGGACACCAGAGAAGATATTTGGGCTGGAAACACAGCAGAGAGAGAATTCACAACATAGAGATGACCTGGAAGGTTTGGATATGACTCCCTAAGAAGAAAAAGAAATAGAAGCATTCTGTATACCAGTCCCAGGGCCTGCCACATCTACAGAATGGGCAGAGGGGCAGCAAGGCCTGAAGGTTCAGCTGAAGAGCTGGAGAATACAAAGTGCCTCGCTCAAGGCCCTCCCTTCTCTGTCTGCAGTGCAGCCATGTCTTCCTCTGTCAACCATTATTTTTCTGATTCTATCTGTCCCCTAGGCTCAAGTCTTAAGTCTCAACATGCACACTTCCCTTGACCTCCTCTTTAAAGCCTCTGAACTCCCTCCAACATCCAAGACAATCTTTCTTTTTAAAAAAAACATAGGCTGTATCCCAACATAGCTATGTCTCAACACATGACACCTAGTAGGTGTTCAGCAAATACTTATAGAACAGATTAAATAAAATCATCCTTTCATTTCTACAGAAATTCTCCCCCAGAATTTGTCTTAAAAAGAAAGTTATCTGAAATGACTTTGGAGTATTTAAAGTAATGACAGTTACTTTGGACATTCCACACAAGGCTCTTGTACAACTCCTCAACAATATTTTAGGAAGTGAGATCTATAGATTTGATTATTCTAGATCATTCATTGGGACTTATAGGCTGAATGTAATCCTTTCACTATGGTTGTTTGTTAATCCATTTAATAATGGATTTATCCATGCCTTTTATCCATGCCTTGCCCCTTTTGTTTGAGGGAGAGGTGAGTTAAATAATCGCTGGTTCTGTAGGTGCAATTAGTTACACATATATTAATTTGCTTTCAATTCAGGCACTGTTTTGTTGTTGTTTTAAGTCCAGAAGGAAGAGAGGTGGGAGTTTAACAGCCATCTATTCTTTCCAACATTTTCGTAAAGTAAATGAAAATGAGCCTCTGAAACGAACCAGCAGCAGGAGCTCTAAAGAACTAAATACACTTCAATCTTGTGAACTGAAGCCGGAGGTACAGACTTCCATCTCCAAGACCTGCACGACAGACACCTTCTCACGGGTGATCTGCTGTCACCCCTCATTCAGCATGTCCCAGCAGGGGTCCACCCACACCTGGCTGGGCGCCTCCGTGGGACCTCCCCAGAGCCTCTTCCTCCACCCTCTTCCCATTTACAGCCATCCTTGGTCCTCACCTTACAGTCCCTGCTCTGCCATCAGCTATTACTAAAGCAGTGGGGAATGGTGAGAAGAAGCATCCAGGTATCTTTCCCACTACCTTTCACAAGAACCAAACCATAACCCCCAGACGCTTCACCTCCACCACCGTCAGCACTACTGTAGCTAATCTTCCCCGGTGCCCACGTTCCCAGCACCCCCGGCACACCCGGCCCCTCTTCCCTCTTATCCGATTTCTCCCCCGCCTTCCGTCCCGCGGAAGCACGCCTGGCCTCGGCCTGGGCAGTTCTGCTTCTGCGGATGCTGTCTGGGCCCCCTGCCACTCTGAGCTCAGAGAGGAGGTTCAGAGCAGTCCGCCCCGCCACACACGGGGTGCTGGCACCTGTCACCTCCTGCTTGTCCCATCTGTCTCCCAGTGAGTTCCGGGCAGTCACGGGGGGGGGGGGTGTCTCTGACGGACGGCCTCCTGTTCCTCAGCCGGGGCCTCGGCGGGCCGCACAGGCCTTCGGAGGCCCTCCTCCGCTAAAAGCACAGGGAAAGTCTGCTTTTTCCGACATCAAGTGGTTTTTGCCAGTGACAAAACATGGGGAACATTTTGGCGTGTCCTAGACCCGGTCCCGGCGGGATGCGGGCCTACCTGTCAGCTGAGGAAACCCGGCCTCGAAGGGCGGAAGGCCGCAGCCGAGGTCTCCGGAGCCCGCTCACTCCAGAGCATGCTGGGGCTCACTCGGAGACAGCCGGACCGCGAGGCCCCGCCCCCTCGAGGCCCCGCCCCTCGAAACCAGAGGTCCCGCCCCTTTGTACAGGACACGCCCTCTGAAGCTCACCCTCCCTCCCCCCACCGCGGCTCCCGGCCGGGGCCGAGCGCTCGGCTGTGGGGGGCGGAGCCCAGAGCTGCGCGTGCGCCTTCCCGGCTGGCCTATCGTGCGCATGCGTCCTGCCTGCCAAGTGGATAGCATGGCGGGGCCCGCGCCGGGCGCCCTCATGGCGGAAGATTACTTCGGGAATGCGGCTGAGTGGGGCGAGGAGGCGGAAGGCGGCCAGGTGAGGGGGGGCACTGGGCGCCCCCCGACTAGGCTTGATTGTCGCCGCCCCTGCCCGGCCTGCGCTGGCCAGGCCGTGTGAGGGGTGTAAGGGGCGTGAGCGCCGGTGCGGCCCCGGGGTCCCGCCGCCCCCAGCCCCGCGCGGCCCGGCCGGGCTCCAGATCCGCGCCCCGGTACCCGGCGGTGTGAGCCGCGGGCTCCGGCGAGAGCCAGCGCGGGGGCCTTGGGCGCCTCAGTTTCCCCTGGCGCGCAGCCCCCGCCGTTGGGCGGGCCGGACGCCGACTCCGGGTGGCGGACCGGGCCCAGCCGCACAGTTGTCACCAAAGTAAAACCACAAACCCCAGACCAGCGCCCCAGGAGAAAAGTAAAACTTTCCACCTTGGAGTAGACCAAACTTTTTCAAAACTTTTGGGCTGATTTCATTAAGTAGTCTTCACTAGGGTCCGGTTTTACAGTCTGGCTCCATCATTTTGTGCTCAACACCTGCTTGGGAAGTTAGGAAAGGTCCGGGGGTACACGACTGACAAGCTTCGCGGGCCCTTCCCTTGGAATCTGCCCTCTTGATGGTGTGCAGGATTGCCAGGCCTGGCCTGTTTGTTAGGGATCAAGAAACTGATCTGAAGGAATTAGGATGCAATGAGGTTTCCTTCCTAGAGCTGGCACAGTGGGGCAGCCAGTGCCCTGCCCACCCAGAGTGGGTGCTCCTGGACTGAAGGAAAACCTTTGGTTAGTTACATGGTAGGGCAGGGAGATAAAGTCAGTAGGTTCCTTAAGGTCTTGGAGAACTGTAGAGCAGGGCATGAGAGTAGATTAGAATGTTGGATCCTCCCACATTGTCGGGCTCTCTTAGTAGGGCTAGTAAATAGCAAGATTTAGCTAATTGGGAGGCTGGGGTATGTAATGTGGGGATTCCCACGCATTATCTCATTGGGAAATTGGACTTGGTTTAGGCTAGAGGCCCAAGCTCTTATGATTCCACATGTCAGGCCTGCCACTCATCTGTGTATGTCAAAGAGGCTTGGTACCAGCAGCCATGAGGAAACAGCAGTTCATTTTCAGCCATCTTTCAGGTATGGACATGAGCTTTAGCTTTAAATAGACAAAGAACTGGGGAAGGAGAGAGGTATTCAAGTGCCTGTAGAGACAACTGCTCAGAGCAAAGGCAAAATGGAGGCAGGGATGCCAAGCTTTGGGTGCATGTGTGTGTGTGTGTGTGTGTGTGTGTGTGTGTGTTGCTGGGGGGTTTGAACTCAGGTCTTATGCTTGCATTCTACCAGTGAGCCACAGTGCATGTGTGTGTGTGTGTGTGTGTGTGTGTGTGTGTGTGTGTGTTGCTGGGGAGTTTGAACTCAGGTCTTATGCTTGCATTCTACCAGTGAGCCACAGCTCCAACACTTTGTACTGGTTGTTTTTCAGGTAAGGTTTTTTTCCCTGCCCAGTCATGTCCCTGGACAATAATCCGCCTATTGCTTGGATAACAGGTGTGAGGCCTAGCTTCTTCCATTGATGGAGTCTTGTGGTCTTTCTGCCAAGCAGCCCCAGAGAAGTGATCTTTCTGATTGAAGTTTCCCAAGTAGATAAGATAACAGGCATGAGCCACCAGCACCTGACTTCTGCTTTTAGTTAATTTGGAGGCCCCAGTAAGGAGTCTGCTTTTTAGCAGAGGCAGCTTTTAAGCACCATACTCAAGATTTTGAGTTGGATATTAACTCTTGTCCTAGGAGGTGAGACAAGGACTTAGTGAACTGCCTAAGGTCATAAAACTCATGTCCTTTGTCTCTGTTGCTATTTCACCAAACTTGACTACTGAGGACATCCAGGTAGGAGAAATTGAGATCTGAATTAGTACAGTAGTGGATTGGTGTTTGGCACTTCTTCACACCCATCATTTGAGTGTTAGCATTGGACTAGACCGTCTAACCCTAGGCCCCATTTTGTAAGACAGAGCACACCAGTGTAACTAATAATGGCAGAGTTAAGCCTATACCTTACTGATGGAAACTTGAGCCTCCTAAGTTTAATCATGACCTTAGTTTGGTTCATTGATCCTGGTAGGTTCTCATTGATGAGCAGGGGGGGGGGGCGGAGCAAATTTTTATTTACTTCCTGTTCCTTCCAACTGTGACTGCTTAAGAGAAGATTGTTTAAACAAGTGAGGAAGGTGACCTAAGCTGGATTTGTAAAGATAGCTCATGAACCAATTCTGTTCAATTGATGCCATCTTATGTGAATTGGAGAGGCAGGAAGATGTGTAAAGAGGCTACTGTGTTAAGTACAGATGACATTCAACTAAATCTGGCTGCAGGTTTTCAATGGAGTAAAATTTCATGGGTGAACAGGTGGGAAGGGCTGCATCAAACTAGAACTTGGATTTTTATTTTTGTGACAGAGATAGAGAATTTTTAAGCAGCTAGATGCCAGATTTGGGGCTTAGGATGGCTGTAGCATCAGTGGAAAAGATAAGATTTATGTTTGCAAGGAGTGATTGAGATGGACGTATGTGGAGTGACATGGCTACTGTTGGCGCGCAGAGAACAAAGAGGGGGAAAGCAAAGATGGAAGAAAGGGCCAAATTGGGTCTGTATGAAAATGGAGTTGATGGGTCTTTGTAGAAGGCTGTTGGGGTGGCATGAGGAGGAGAAACCCGATGCCTCTGAGGTTCCCAGCTAATACATGCACCATGGAGGGATGCTTTGTAGGAAGACCTAGTCCCAAGGAAAGACATGGTCAGTTTTGGACCTTGGAAGTGGAGTCCTGCTGGTGTATTGGATGGAAATGAGAATGGGATGGACTGTGGAGTTTGAGAGAGTTCAGGCTGAACAGATGTGAGTGGGTGGGTGGCATGGCACCAGAGAAGACGTGGTCGTGGGAGAGGGGAGGCCTGGGTAGGACCCCAGCAGTGCGGGCACGTGAGAACGAGCCCAGTCCTTGGATCTGAGAAAGTCTCTTGGTCTTCATAGCTAAGTCCCCAGGCTCTGTCTGCTTCCAGTGCACTGCTTGTACAATGTAGTCCAGACCCCTTCTGGGCAAACTCTGAAAGGCCAGATATTGAATATGGTAGGCTGTGCCGGGCTGTACCACAGCCACTTACTTTTGTGGTTTTAGGGAGACAATCGTCATGGACAACACATGATAGGGTAACTGTGACTGTGTTTCAATAAAACTTTATTACATAATAGGAAGAGGTCTGGATGTGGCTGTAGTTTGCAGTCTCTGGTCTGACTCCTACCCACTGTGTGAGTCAGTTGCCTGGAGGTTGGTCTCCTAACTAGTTTGTAAACTCCTTACATGGAAAAGCGCGTCTTATCTTATGTTATCGTAGGTTCTTGGGTGGTGAGCCCAGTCTCAGTGCATCCGCGTCTTGTTGAGATGACAGCATAAGGCTGTACAGACCTGGGGTCATTCAGTCTGCTACCATCACATGGCTGTCAGCATGTGAAGCAGCCTGCTTTGCGTCAGCTTCAGTGACCTGCCTAAAGTTGCTTCCAGCCAAAAATGGGACTAGAATCTAGCTAGGCCTGCCGAGTCAAGGCAAGTTAGTGATTGTTACTTTCTGACCATAAATCAGCAGCTTGTAACTTCAGGAATCACTTTATGAGGCTTTGTTGGATGGGATTACTTGGCACGTGTGACATCACAGTGGTGAAAGCCACTCATATCTCCTGAACTAAATGCAGGCATTAGTCTCGGCCCTTCCTGAAGTTGGCTGAGCGGAAGCAGGCAAGACTTATGGCAGGGATGTGGTCCCTGGGAGGGGCTGGCTCACGTGCATGATCGTGGCATTACGGTTGACCTGGTGGAGTAGCCACGCATCCTACTTGATACTGACAGTATCCACACGATACTGACATGAGTCGCATTATACATGCTTACGATGAGATTGCAGGACATGTATTAATGAAGAAAACATTGGCTCTTGGTGTTTTTCAGCAGCAGCAGGAAGATGATTCCGGAGAAGGCGAGGATGACGCAGAGGTACAGCAGGAATGCCTGCATAAGTTTTCCACCCGGGACTATATCATGGAGCCCTCCATCTTCAACACTCTGAAGAGGTGTGTGAGGATGGCATCTATATAGCAGGGTGGGGCAGGAGGTAGGGTTTTCAGAAGACCTGGAGGATGACATGTAAAGCAAGAATGTGATCCTTCAGTGGAAGGCTTCTAGAGTCCCCAATCATTTAAAAAAAAAAAAATCATGCTGGGTCATGGTGACACATGCCTGAAATCCCAGCTGTACTGGAGGGACAGCAGTAGGATCATGGTCCAAAGTCAGCCCTGGGTGAAAATGTGACGTCGTACCTAAAAATAGCTAAAGCAAAAAGGACAAGGGGGCATGGCTGAAGTAGTAGGGTGCTTGCTTAGCAGAGATAAGGCCCTGGGCCTAAACCCAAGTACCATAAGAAAGGGTAGTGGGGAGAAAAAGCTCCAAATCGAAGTATTTTTCTCCTTATCTCCCTGTCTGCTGGGCTCACCTATGCCCATCAATTGTCTCTTTGGCTTTCCCAGGTATTTTCAAGCAGGAGGGTCTCCAGAAAATGTTATCCAGCTCTTATCCGAGAACTATACCGCTGTTGCCCAGACTGTGAACCTGCTCGCTGAGTGGCTCATTCAAACAGGTTCTTGATGGGGGGAGGGGGGAGCTCTGTCCTGGCTGTGCACCCCCTTTGCTTGCAAAGACCTTTGATAAGTTGGCGGTACCTTCTTTATGATTTTTGATTTGTATAAGTAAGACCTGAACTTCTTACCTATTTTTCTCTGCGTGACTGAAGTTGGCTAGCCTGCAAATGGGTTTCCTTTGGAGCTCCTCTCTCTGTCATGCTGTGGAACTAGGGAGGTACACAGTGGACACTCAGCGTGGCATCTCAAGAGGTCTGTTACAGCAAGCAGTGAATGGTGGCTAGTTTAGGACTGGCTTTGATTTCGCCTCTTAGCTAATATGCGTAGAGTGGGAGCCTTACTGTAAATCCATGGGGCAGAGGCAGCGACATCGCTCACGTAAGCGCTTCCAGAAGCCATGGTCAGACCCCTGAGTGGCTCTTGGCAGCACTTGTGCTCTTCTGTGGGCAGTGCGTGCGTTCCATCCTCCACCTGTCCGCTTGGGCCTTTGCCTTGGAGAGGGTTTCCTGGTGGCCAGGGCAGCCCCTCCTGGTGCTCCATGCTGAGTTCATTCCCATTCTTGCCACTGAATGGAGTTCATAGATAGTTTTAAGAGGTCCCGAGTCTGGCTCACTTTCAATGTGGAGACTTGGGCTATGGCTTTCCTGTGGGAGTCTGTGGCTTCACAGGCAGCTGTCCCCCCTCTAAATGTCTGCCTCCTTTCAGGTGTTGAGCCCGTACAGGTTCAGGAGACGGTGGAAAACCATTTGAAGAGTTTATTGATCAAACATTTTGATCCCCGCAAAGCAGATTCTATTTTTACTGAAGAAGGGGAGGTGAGGAGTTGCGTGTTCGTGAGTGCGTGGCCAGGGCTTGGGCTGGCCACATGTGTGTAGCCTGGCAAGCCCATCTGAGCGGGGTATTGTGGGCCGAGGCATGGAAGGGCTTGTAGGAGAGGCTCTGGTGCTGAGGCCAAAAGGATGCACAATGGACTCCCTGACTCCTGGGTGTAGCCAGTGCGGGCCCTCAGAGAAGTAGTCACCAAGGCAGCATTGGACATGCAGGAGACTGTGGAGGGGACTGTGTGCTGTGCTGGCGGAGGCTGGGAGCCAGAGTATGTGGTTCACTCTTGAGGGCCAGAAAGTAGGTAGAAAGTTTCTCAGGCCACATGACAGCTTTTTCGAGTTCCAGCGGGGACCCGCCGTCCACCCTGGCCCTGCCTCCTCACACGGGCACACAGGCCTGCCTCGGGAGCCCTCCGTGTCAGGGAGTGGCAGAGGAGGCAGTGTAGCCCTTCAGTCCATCAGTCGCACAGTAGGGCAGCACCACACAGGGCGATGAGCAGAGCCAAGGCCTAGTTCAGAGCACTTGTCCTGCCTGTTGAGGGCATCTTAACCATGTGGGGTGCAGCTCCATAGAGCACAAGCCTCCCTTACCGTGTGGGGCAGCTCCAGAGTGTCCGAGCTCCCTTGCCCATGTGGGGAGCAGATACTCCACAGTGTCCGAGCTCCCTTACCCATGTGGGGAGCAGATACTCCAGAGTGCCTGAGCTCCCTTACCCATGTGGGGAGCAGATACTCCAGAGTTCCCGAGCTCCCTTACCCATGTGGGGAGCAGATACTCCACAGTGTCCGAGCTCCCTTGCCCATGTGGGGAGCAGATACTCCACAGTGCCTGAGCTCCCTTACCCATGTGGGGTGCAGATACTCCACAGTGTCCGAGCTCCCTTGCCCATGTGGGGAGCAGATACTCCAGAGTGCCTGAGCTCCCTTGCCCATGTGGGGAGCAGATACTCCACAGTGCCCGAGCTCCCTTGCCCATGTGGGGTGCAGATACTCCAGAGTTCCCGAGCTCCCTTACCCATGTGGGGAGCAGATACTCCACAGTGCCTGTGCCTCCCGTGCCATGTGGACAGCAGCTCCACAGTTACATGCCTCTGTGGGACAGATGTACATATCCTGTCTCCTTTCCATACCCTGTCATGTTCATGTTGCATTAGAGTTTCCAAACACTCTACAGGGCTTTTAACCTGCTACTTGGCTAACTGTGTGGCCAAGGCTGGCCCTGGCAGCTTCCTCCAGAGCTGGGGACACCCAGGGGCCCCTCCAACTGGAATATCCTGTGATTGTTTATACAACATTGTCTTTGCCTAGGCCAGAGCTAGGCCTTTTATCTTACTGTTTGTTTGTTGGCAGACCCCAGCTTGGCTTGAGCAAATGATCGCACATACCACGTGGAGAGATCTGTTCTACAAGCTGGCTGAAGCCCATCCTGACTGTCTGATGCTGAACTTTACTGTGAAGGTAAAGACGTGGGGTCAGAGAAAAGATAAAAGTATAGATGAGTGAGTATGGGTTTTACGTGTTCAGTGGTCTGTTTCCTTTGAAAGATCACACTGCATTAAATAAAGATCTTCACTGGTTCACTCTAGTAAGCCTTACACTGAGAAGAGGAAGCATGGAGTCCATCTGCTTCTAGAGCCACACTTACTCCGTGAGCATGTAACAGGGAGGGGCTGCACACTTGTGCTCAGGAGCCTCTCAGCAGGCCCGACACTCATGCTTCCTCTTATAGAAGCAGCCCCAGGAGAACAGTGAGCTGGGGTCAGCCAAGATGCTCTAGATGGCACACTGGGAAGCGGAATAAAAGCTGGAGACATGAGTCTACTGCTCACCTGTTCTGCTGGCCCCAAACTTGGCCAGGTACGGCTGTGAAAGATGGGGTCATGAGACGCTGACCCTCAGCTCTTGTTTTGTGTGGCAGTTGATTTCTGATGCAGGGTACCAAGGAGAAATCACCAGTGTGTCCACTGCATGCCAGCAGTTGGAGGTGTTCTCTCGAGTGCTTCGCACCTCACTAGCCACAATCTTGGATGGAGGAGAAGAAAACCTTGAGAAGAATCTCCCTGAGTTTGCTGTGAGTGCATTGTTCTATAAATCTTGGATCCAAATGGGGCATGAAAACCCATTCCCCTGCTACCTCCAGGCAGGCAGCCATCTTCCCTGACTGTGGTGTAAGCTGAACCCTGTCTCCTTACAATCTTCCAGAAGATGGTATGCCATGGGGAACACACATACCTGTTTGCGCAGGCCATGATGTCGGTGCTGGCCCAGGAGGAGCAGGGCGGGTCTGCTGTGCGCAGGGTTGCACAGGAAGTACAACGCTTCGCCCAGGAGAAGTGAGACCGTGCTTCTGCTCCCTTTCCCTAGGTCCTCGCCGTAGCCTCTAGCCCTGCCCTTGTGGCATCTACGTTACTCTGACCTTAAGATCTGTAAGTCAGGGTAGTTTCTGGTCCCTGGAGAGAGCTTAGCTGATGCTCCCTTGATGGTCATTTTGTCACGTACTTGATTCTCCATTGCTGGAGGTGTGACCTGAGCTTTTCTGTGCTGGGACTCAACCATAGCAACTATCCCGGCACCCTAAAATACTTTTTCAGTGAGCCCAAGGTTAGCCAAGTCCATATCTTACAAAACAGAGTTCATCTCTTAGAGCTTTATAGTGAAGTCCGAAGTCTGATCTTACAAAACAGAGTTCATCTCTTAGAGCTTTATTTGGTTGCAACAAATGTTATGATTTGTTTTAGCAGGCTCATTGCTACAATCCTAGCTACTCAGGAGGCTGAGATCCTGGGATCCTTCAAAGCCAGCCCAGCTAGGAAAGTCCCTGAGTGAGACTTATCTCCAATGAACCGCCAGAAAACCAGAAGTAGAGCTCTGGTTCAAAATGGTAGAGCTCTAGCCTTGAGCAAAAAGATCTGAGGGACAGTGCCCAGGCCCCAAATTCAAGCCCCACAAGCAACCAAAAAAAAAAAAAAATTGTTACAATTGTTTTAGAAATACATGCTTTCCTTTACCAACTCTGCAAGCTACATTGGAATTATTATTTCCCAGATTGCTCTGTTTTCATGGATCAGTCAGTAAGCCAATGAATGACAGAAATAGGAAGAAGCAAAAGGATCCCAACAATTTAAAAACTAAGTGTGAAACAAAACAAAACAAAGTTGCCTAGTTAGTGACCCGTTGTGTGGTCTTTCTGTCCAGAGGCCATGATGCCAGTCAGATCACACTGGCCTTGGGCACTGCCGCTTCCTACCCCCGGGCCTGCCAGGCCCTTGGGGCCATGCTGTCGAAAGGAGCTCTGAATCCTGCAGACATCACTGTCCTGTTCAAGATGTTCACCAGCATGGACCCTCCTCCTGTGGAGCTCGTAAGCTGCCTCTCAGACCCTTTCTGTCCATTGGCGGAACTGCTTTGCGAAGTCTCCTTAGGTTCCCCCGGTTTTCTTAGGCAGAGAGTGAAAATCCCTGTCCGTGTTGCTATCATTTTCCCCATCCCCACCCCTTTTGGTCTGTGAGCTGGTGAGAGCCCCGTAGGCTGCATGAACCTGTGTGCCAGCTCCTTTCTGGCCCTTGCTGGTGTGTGCTTCTTCCGGTTACCTAGATCCGGGTGCCGGCCTTCCTGGACCTGTTCATGCAGTCACTGTTCAAGCCGGGGGCCAGGATCAACCAGGACCACAAGCACAAGTATATCCACATCTTGGCTTACGCCGCCAGTGTGGTTGAGACCTGGAAGAAGGTACAGTCAGTGGGTTCTTGAACACAGGTGTCCTCTGCCTTGGGAGTTTGGGGGAATTTTAGTCTGCCTAAAGTGACAGTGTCTTTATGTTGGTGCATAAGATGATGAACATGTTAGCATTCCCCAGGGAAGCTTGATGGCTCTCCACTTACCTGTGTGAACATGCCAGGGTATGTCTAGAGACGTGACCGCAGGCTCCCTGGCTTGGCGTCTGTGCCCTGTGTGGCCATGCATTGTGACAGTCACTCTTACTTCTCACCTCAGACTTCAGACTTGAGGAGGGCCTTGCAGAGACTGGCCCCAGCCAGGACACCCGAGGGGCCAGGTAATGGCGCTCTGCTCATTCACCCGCTGTGTTTTCAGAACAAGCGGGTGAGCATCAATAAAGATGAGCTGAAGTCGACATCCAAAGCGGTGGAAACTGTCCACAACCTGTGCTGCAACGAGAACAAGGGGGCGTCTGAGCTGGTGGCGGAGCTGAGCACTCTGTACCAGTGCATCAGGTGAGCGGCCTGGCCCCACCGTCTGAGCTGGTGGCGGAGCTGAGCACTCTGTACCAGTGCATCAGGTGAGCGACCTGGCCCCGCCTGACCGGCTCCCGGGTGCGGGGCTGGCTCAGGGCTGCTTCATGTCCAAGTTCACAGGCAAGAGCTTCGCATGCTTACTCTTTTTTTTTTTTTTTTCCTGGTCCTGGGGCTTGAATTTTGGGCCCTGGCTCTGTCCCTGAGCTTCTGTTACTCAAGGTTAGCGCTCTACCACTTGATCCACAGCACTACTTCTGGCTTTTTCTGAGTAGTTTCTTGGAGATCAGTCTCGTGGATGCTCCTTCTCAGGCTGGTTTTTGGTTTTGATTTTTGTTTTTGGTCGGTCGTTGGCTTGAACTCTGGGCCTGGACACTGTCCCTGCACTCTTCAGCCCAACGTGAGCACTCTACCGCTTGAGCCACAGCACCACTTCCGATTTTCTAGTGGTTTATTGGAGATAAGTCTCATGGGCTGGGAAGGTGGTTCAGTGGTAGAGCGCTTGCCTTGCATGCCTGAAGCCCTGTGTTCAATTCCTCAGTACCACATAAGCAAAAAGAAAAAAACCGGAAGTGGCGCTGTGGCTCAAGTGGTAGAGCACTAGCCTTGAGCTGAAGAGCTGAGGGACAGTGCCCAGGCCCAGAGTTCAGGCCCCATGACTGGACCAAAAAAAAAAAGAGTCTCATGGACTTTCCTGCCTAGGCTGGCTTTGAACTGTGATCCTCAGATCTCAGAGCCACCCACTCCTGGCTCTTTTTATTTTATTTTGTCGGTTGTGGGGCTTGAATTCTGGGCCTGGGCACTGTCCCTCAACTCTTCAGCTCAAGGCGAGTGCTCTACCACTTGAGCTACAGTGCCACTTCCCGTTTTCTGGTGGTTTATTGGAGATAGGAGTCTCATGGTCTTTCCTGCCCGGGCTGGCTTTGAACCACGATCCTCAGATCTCAGCCTCCTGAGTAGCTAGGATTACGGGCGTGAGCCACCAGCACCCAGCTTCTTTTTATTTTCTTACTTAAATACACGGAGAGAACTCTTAAACTCTTTGCAG
The DNA here is from genome assembly GCF_000151885.1 of Dipodomys ordii. NCBI lineage: Eukaryota > Metazoa > Chordata > Mammalia > Rodentia > Heteromyidae > Dipodomys > Dipodomys ordii. Next base: position 1,104,239 of record NW_012267291.1, on the reverse strand, counting down.
TATGAATAATCTTCATGTATTTATTGGCCAGAAATTTGGTCAGTAAATCCTCACAAATTAGACTAAGTGAAAGGAAGGCCATCAGGAAGTTTTTTAACTTAAAGAAAAGGCTCCATTTATAGTAAAAGTTAAACCAGCAAAGTACTGCGGAAATGGCCCATCACGCCGACAGGTATGTCATGGAATAGCGTGCCCTCTGGTTCCTTCCTCATTTATCTGTGGTGGGGACCAAAGACGGTTTGCTAAATAATGGCAACAGCTTCAGCCCTGGTCACCAAACTCAGTGTTGGCACTGGTGACCTTTCCAGTGGCTGAATTGGTTTGACGTGAGCTGGAATCAAGTTCCGTTTCTCCTCTGCACCCCTGAGAGGCTGCGGCTCTCCCAGCATTCCCTGCAAGCTCCTCTTGGCTCCTGGCCTCACACAGTGAGGGGCGTGCAGCCTGAGGGGCTCAGAGCTTGTTCTGAAGCTTCCAGCCCTTCTGCTCTCAGCCTATTTAGGAACCTTTTTTCCCCACTCTTGGTTTAAAGGAAGCATTCTGCCTTGTTTGCTTGTAGGTTTCCTGTGGTCGCAATGGGTGTGCTAAAGTGGGTGGACTGGACGGTATCTGAGCCCCGATACTTCCAGCTCCAGACGGACCACACCCCCGTCCACCTGGCCCTGCTGGACGAGGTGAGAAGGCAGACGCGCCATTCACAACATGTGCAGCAGTGGGGTTCTGTCTTCTGCCTTGGAGTTGATACCTCCATTACGTCTATGGATAAGTTCCATGCTCTCTTCAGAGCTATTTATGTATTGATTGATTGTTGGTCATGGGGCTTGAACTTTGGGCCTGGGCGCTGTCCCTCAGCTCTTCAGCTCAAGGAAAGCCCTCTACCACTTGAGCCACAGTGCCACTTCCAGTTTTTTGAGTGGTTTATTGGAGATTAGAGTCTCATGGACTTTCCTGCCTACGCTGGCTTTGAACTGGGATCCTCAGGTCTCAGTAGCTAAGATTACAGGCGTGAGCCACCAGCACCAGGGAGAGTTCTTTTTTTTTCTTTTTTTCTTTTTTTGGTAGGTTGTGGGGCTTGAACTCTGGGCTTGGGTGCTGTCCCTGCGCTCTTCAGCTCAAGGCGAGCACTCTACCACTTGAACCACAGCTCCACTTGAGGTTTTCTGGCAGTTTATTGGAGATAAGAGTCTCACGGTCTCTCCTGCCCTGGCTGGCTTTGAACCGCGATCCTCAGATCTCAGCCTCCTGAATGGCTAGGATGACAGGCATGAGCCACCGGCGCCGGGCTTGAGAGCTGATTATTTTTAAGAGGATTTTCTTCTTAATGATGTAGCTTCACTGACTGTAGGTGTCTCAGGCAAAGGATTGCTGGGCTTCCACACTGCTCCGCCCCAGGTGGCCAACAGTGTCTTTGTTCTCCGAGTACCCAGCCCTGAGCTTTCAGCAGAACCCCCTTTGCCTGTCGTAGATCAGCACCTGCCACCAGCTCCTGCACCCCCAGGTCCTGCAGCTGCTTGTTAAGCTGTTTGAGACAGAGCACTCTCAGCTGGATGTGATGGAGCAGGTAAGTGGCGCCCAGGGCTGGGCAGGGCTGGGCCATCCTGCTCTGACCAGGTCCTCTGCCCCCTCCTCTTCCACAGCTGGAGCTGAAGAAGACCCTGCTGGACAGGATGGTTCACCTGCTGAGCCGAGGTTATGTACTTCCTGTGGTCAGTTACATCCGGAAGTGTCTGGAGAAGCTGGACACTGACATTTCACTCATTCGCTATTTTGTCACTGAGGTCAGCAAGGCACATTGGGTTTTTGTTTCAAACTCTTTACCCTAGCAGGTCTCCTTGTGGCTTGCTTGCTTTTGTTCCGTCTCTGACTGAGAGCTCTGCCCTGTACTACTAATCCTAGTGAGATGGCAGACAGCACTTCCTACCTTAGGCTTCAAGTGTTTCCCCACACCCTCCTGGTGTCTTAGTGTGGTGGTGTTGCTGGAGAAACCGGGGGCGGCAGGGGGACATGTGGCCTGACGGCCATCTCTGTCAGCACGGCGCTCTGCGTGGCTGCAGGCATGCTAACCGACTTTTCTGCTAGGTGCTGGATGTCATCGCCCCCCCATACACCTCTGACTTCGTGCAGCTTTTCCTCCCCATCCTGGAAAATGACAGCATCGCCGGCACCATCAAGACCGAAGGGGAGCACGACCCAGTGACGGAATTCATTGGTAAGGCCCCTGGAAGGCCCCTTGGTTGCGGGGCTGCCACGAGCCACACTTCTTGTTATAGCCGTGAGTGACCCTGTGCTCCTGTTGCAGCTCACTGCAAGTCTAACTTCATCATGGTAAACTGAGTCCAGGTTCCCGCCAGAGCTAAAGTGGAGCCCTGCAAGCCCAGCTGAGCTGTGGAGGACCTTTTCCTAGAGCTGCTCTTCAGAGGCGCAGTCAGCCTCTGCATGCAGGGCTGCCTGCTTCGTAGGAGAGCATGCCGGCAGGCAGTGTGGGACCTCTGGCCCCGCCCGTGTCCAGTGTCCACTTCCCTCAGTAAACAAGCCAAGGGAGGTGGGAATTCAGAGCAGGCTTCAGTGAAACACTTTCAAAGCTGAATCCAGTTTTCTCACAGGAAAAACTAGTCAGTTGATGTTTCACTCTAGTTGTTACAATTTGCTAATAAATTTTTTAAAAAGCCTTTCAGCCAGGTTCAAAGTTACATTGTTCTTGTGTATAAATAAGGCACTCTCAGACTCAGTCCTTGAGTGAGGCTAGATACTTTATTCACTACTTGGGTAATTTCAGATTTCTCTCTCACTCTCCCCACCTCCCATTCCAAGGTGACACCAGGACTGGTGAGGGGCCTGTCACAGCACAGTGCGGCTCACAGCTGCCCTGTGCTCAAGAGCCAGAGCCCAGCTCTGCTCCAGGTCACTCCTCGGTAGCTGGTCAGTGCAGATACTTGCCCCCCCCATCAGCTGGTGCCACATGTCAACAGGCGCCCCTCGGAGGGGTTCAGCACCACCACCAGTGTCCATGATTGGCCATCACCTTGGGTGACCACCCAGCCAGGGCACACATGGGAGGATCCCTCTGGCTGTGGCTTGTGAGGTCACATCTGAGGAAGCTGGGTTAAACAATGGGGTCTCCGAACGTGCACTGGTCCTCAATGGCGAGATTGTAGCTGGCTCCAGTCCTGTCCTTGTACATGCTGGTCACCAACCTCATCCAGCCTTGCTCACCCTGTGGGATTAGAGATGAGATCTAAGCGTCTGCAGCCCAGCCCAGCACAGCACTGCTCCACTCTGCCCCTCCGCCTCAGAGCCAGGCTCCGCTCCTGACCTCAGCCCAGCCCTACAGGACGCAAGGGTCTGGACAAGCCACCCACTGCCTGCCACGCCCATGGCCTCAGGTGGACATGTCTCTGGGGAGGTGGTTTGCGGGGTTAATGTTTACCACGTGGCCAGCTAATGTGAGAACACATGCTGACACACCCCATTTATGGTCCTGTCACCTGCTACTGACCCCCCGTCATTTCCACACCTCTCACCCCCCACCACCCCTTCCACAGTAAAGGTCTCTGCCTTCTGTCATCCCAGGCGCATGGTAGATCTTAAAGATAAGGCTGTCAGGTTGTCTTCCTTGGGTTTTTGACCCAACTCAGAACTATTCTAGGAAGTGTCCTACACTGCTTTCTTTAGGAGAGTCTACAATCTGGCAGGAACAAAGAGTGAGCTGGTCTCAAAGGAGAGAAGCAGCCATGCTGGACAGTGGCCGAGATGGCTTTAGCCATGCAGTCTCCACGGAGGCTGCTGTTCCCAGCCACACATCAGAGGGGAAATGCCTTACCCACGGTTCACCCCACGAATTGCGGACAATCCAGTACTCGGTCCCATCATCGCTGACACCCCACCCGGCCACGGAGATGATGTGGTTGATGAAGGGCTGGTCCTGGTACTCGGCATAGATGCCTCCAGTGTAGTTAATCATCTTTTCCGTTGCCATTATTCCACAGCTGGGAGTTAAGTGTTTAGGAAGAAGTTACAGGTGGTCAGCTGGTGCAAGTGCAGACCCAAGCGTGCATGCACCCAGGGCCTCTGGGCAGCCTGGTGTGGTGGTGCTGGGCCCCTTCCAGAAGCCCCCACCCCGCTCACTCTCCACATCTCCCAGTAAGCCTAGAAGGGCAAGTCAGTTCCTGTCCCAGGTATCACTGGCAGATGCTTCCCCCTGGGGGGCCTCTCACCTGATGGGACCATTGGCGTAGATCTCTGCCATCATCTTCTCCCTCCCAGACAGAGAGCCGTAGTCGCCCACCTTCCAGAGGGTGTAGTTCCGGACAGGGCGGCAGTCTTTGAATTCGGTGCAGGTCCCGCACTGGTTAAACTTGTTACACTCTGGGGAAGAGGTAGAAGTCAGTGTAAGACTGTCTCATTAACCCACCAACAAGCGCAACCCAGCCCTTCCACTTTACTAATTTGCCCTACCATTCGGTAGCTAATGGCGCAAAGTCATCTTGCGATCAGGTGCTGTCTAATTGCACGCCAGGCCGTGGCAGAACAGACAGCAAGCGTCATTAGCACATGGTAGGCATGCTAAAGTGGCCTTTTTTCTCTTGCCTGAAAGGCTGGGAGGACCTTTTCACAATGTGACTGAAAACTGAATATAACCAAATAATTAAAATTTAAGATGATTCTGTTGCTAATAGGTTTTTATAAAAAGTACTTCCTTGTTATTTCAGTCTGAGCTGTACAAGATAGGAATTAAGTTTAAAGGAAAGAAAGTGCAGCCCTAGTCACTGGATGCTGGTTCCACAGTGGCATGTTTTCCAACTGCTCTCCACCCAGCCTGACCCCCCATCCCCTGCAGCTGGCCTTTGGACCCTCTGCTGTTACCCATTTCTGTAGTAACTACACATCTGCCCAGATCTTCCCCGGGGCACAGTAAGCTCCTCCAGGATTACAGCGTTGGTTTAATTTGTCCCTTGGCCACGAGGCTGACACCCTGCTGGTATTCGGCCCGACTGGAAAATGGTGGATCTGTGACCACATGTGCTGACACAAAGCCAAGACTGTTTACTGCAAACACAAGGGTTTCTGATGAGCTCCATGCACCTGCCAGGCTGGGTGGGGTTAGAGGGGCCTGGGCTCAGCTGGACAGCACCAGTTTGGCGATAGTATAGGGTAGATAAAACTCCAGGGCATTCCACCAATGTTGAAAATATACTGACTCTGTTGGCCTAATCTGCTGGCCTTCCCTCCTCCCTCTGCCTGTCCCAGTTCTGGGGTCTCTTGTCACTGAGGCTTACCCAACCAGGGCAAGAACTTCCCCCACCCATCCAGAACTTTCTGGCTGGGCAGTAATGCCCAGGAGGCTAGAGGAGGGAACCCGGCTGGCAGAGGTAGGATCCAGTGCCTTCTGGTACTGTGCTGGAGGCCTACAGCCATCCCACATGGAATTCTTCCCACTCCCCTCTCCGCTCTAGTCTCCAAGGCCTTGAGCTTCTAGAGCTCTCTGCCCCGGCTGGGGGAGAACTGAGGGACAGTGGCTTACAGCAGCCAATTATGAGTTTGGGCCTGGGCTTTTTCTTGCCTTTGGTCTCCAAAAGGAACAGCCTGAAATGGAACGTGCCAACTACAATCTTCCAGGGCAGCCTGCCCTGCCATCCATGCTGGACCCTGGCAGCTGGGGTGGGAAACCTGGTGGATACTGTGGTACCGTGAACCTGGCTTGCTGGTAGCAACCTCCCCACCTGCTCTCTGCACTTGGAGAAGGTGGGAGGCCACTGACAGCCAGCACTCCCTCAAAAGCCTATGCAGCTACCAAAATGGCAGGCATCAGAACCCACACACCACCACATCCAGGCCTGGCTTCAGAGGCACTTAGTTTAGTCTGGCTTGTCCCTGGGTGGAGTTCTGACATCTGTATACCACGCCAGGTTTTGGATGGTTTTCCACCAGACAATGGGCTCCAGCTTTTTTTGTTCCTCGGTCCAAGCTGGCCCCAGAGAAGCTGCAACCTTCCTGGGAGCTTGGAGTCTGGGTCCCTAGTCTCTTCAGCATCCATGACAAACACAGGTTCACCTGGGCTCCCAGCTCAGGGAAGCCCCACCCTGGGATCTTCTCTTGGCAGACAGAGTGGAGAGCAAGAGGGGGACGGCTGTGGGCTCAGGCAGGGCCTACCCTGGTCCTTGGCCTGGTAGTTGTTGCAGGTCTCGTCGGGAATGCCGTGCTTGTGAGCGTACTCCCACACCGGCAGGTCGTTGCCTCCCTCGCACGAGCCAGCATTCCCACAGTCAAGGACATTCTGTACGGACAGCAGTGTGCTGGGCCACGCACCCTTCCTCTTGATGTTGATGCGATCTGCAACAGCACTCCGGTTAGCACCCCTGGCCCGAACCCACCCCATTTCCGCAAATGGCACCGGATGCCTCTATCAGGCTGCCCTGCCCCCCAGATCTTTCCCACATGGACCTTGGAGAGGCCTTGGTCAGCTGTGGCCATCCACAGGCCTGACCTTTCACTGTGTGGTCTGACCGCTGACCACTGGGCTACAAGGACCATGAGGCGGGGCTGGAGGGACAGGTTCCCTGGGAGCACCCGCTGGAGGACCAGCATGGGCTGCATGGCCTTCCGGGGCAAGGAGGCTGCAGCAGAGAGGGACTGATGGGCATCTCCATGAGCCAACGGGGCCCAGGGAGCTGGAGGCGCCTCTGCAGTACCGTGCAGGGAACAAGACCTCATCCTGTCCCCGCCTCTTTGCTCTGTGCCCCTGTGCTCTGTGCCCGGGTCCCTCCCCAGGACTTGGCTCCCTCCTCATCCCATCAGCAACTCCCCTACCAGTGATGATCTGAGCAACCACACTGGCCTGCTCTTCTCACAGCCCAGCCCCCTTGACCCCTCTGGCCTGGCCAGACAGGCACCCACTCTCCGCAGAGTTCTGTTCGGCACTGCGCAAGTCACTCTTGTCCATCTCTCTCCCACTACCAAATCCTAATCTGACCAGCCTTCTGGAAACCACTCGCTGTGCCCGGCCCCGGTGGCAAAGGCCTCCTGACTGCCTGCCTGCACACTACCAAGCTTCCTGACAGGTCCACACACTCCCCTACTCCACTCTACTTGCTACTTCCGCCCTCGCCGCAGCCTGGGCATCAGGTTTCTACTCACAGGCTGCATGCGAGCACTGTGCCTCAGGCTGGAGCAAGCAGTCCCCAGGGGGCTCACCCCATGGTAGGCAGATGGATGGCAGACAAATGGAACTGGGCTATGCACACAGTGCTGTGAGGAGGTGCCAAGGGGCCCATCAAGAGGGTGCAGTAAGCGGTGCCCATTTACACGGGCAATGAGGAATACCGTGTATGTGGGCAGTGGCGGCAGCAGCAGCGGCATTGGGTACAAGACAGCAGCCAGGCTTCCACTGTGTACCAGTGGCATGCAGGAGGGAGCTGCTAGGTGTGGAGGATCACGGGACTTTGTCGTGTGTGTGTGTGTGTGTGTGTGTGTGTGTGCGCGCGTGTGCGCGCGAGCACACGTGTGCACGCACGCACACGCCAGCCAGTAGTGGGGCTTGAACTCAGGCCCTGGGCGCTGATCTTCAGCTTTTTCACTCAAAGCAGGTGCTCTACCTCTTCAGCCACACTTCCAACTTTTGGGGTGATTTAATTGGAGATAAGTCTCAAGAAAGACAGGCATTGGTGGCTCATGCCTGTCATCCTAGCTACTCAGGAGGCCGAGATCTGAGGATCACAGTTGAAAGTCAGCCTGCGCAGGAAAGTCCATGAGACTCTTCTCTCCAATTAACCACCAGAAAATAGGAAGTGAGCTGGGAGCCAGTGGCTCATGCCTGTAATCCTAGCTACTCGGGAGGCTTAGACTTGATGATCACGGTTCAAAGCCAGCCTGGGCAAGAAAAGTCTGTGAGACCCATCTCTGAACCACCAGAAAACCAGAAGTAGTGCTGTAGCTCAAGTGGTAGCCTTGAGCTGAAGAGCTCAGGGACAATACAACACCCAGGCTCAGAGTTCAAGCCCCATGACCAACCCCTCCCCCCCAAAAAAAGTCTCAAGGACGCCAGGTGGTAGGTGGCTCGGGCCTGTAATCCTAGAGGCCAAGATCTGAAGATTGTAAAACCTTTAAAAGACAGGAAAGGCGGTGAGACTCTTATCTCCAACTAACCACCTGAAAAACAGAAGTGAAGCTGTGGCTCAAAGTGGCAGAGTACAAGCTTTGAGCACAAAAGTTCAGGGACAATGCCCAGGTCCTTAATCCAAGCCCCATGACTATTAAAAAAAAAAACAACACACACACAAAAAACTCAGGACTTTGCTGCTGCCCAAGCTGGCTTTGAACTGCAATCTTCAGATCGCAGCCTCCTGAGTAGCTAGGATCACTGGCACTGTCTTTTATCTGAGGGAAATCACAAGTGGAAGAACATGATTTGACTTGGGTTTAACACGCACATTCTGGAATAAGGGGAGCAGCAGGACCCACTGAGAGGCAAAGGGACGGCAGGGTCTGATAGAGGGAATAGATTGGTACCTGCTGTGACTATAGAACCACAGGAGCCAGTGTGTAGAAGGGACATAAAGAGAGGGAATCAGGTAGCCTCTAGGGTTTTGGGTGCAAATCTGCTGGTGAAGGGCCAGGGAAGGACAGGCTGGCAGGGCGGGAGTGGTGGGAAGGGCGAGATGTTCAGACCTGAACATAGAAGTGGCAGGGATCTAAGTGACAGGTGACAGGCAGGTGAATGCAAAGTGAGCCCGGGCAGGAGTCAAGAGATGAGGACAAAGCAGACAGGTGGAGGCAGGTGGGTGCTTGAGGGCTGAGTTCCAAAGCGGGCTGGAGCACAGCCAAGCAGGGGCCTGGCATCAGACCTCTTCCCCTGACCTCTGGGAACTCCACGATGGCGGCAGAGATGGGAGGGAGGCCAGCGTGGGCTCACAGCGGAGACGTGGGAGGATGGGGCCTCAGATCCCCCTGCGATTGCTGAGAAGCAGGGTGGTAAGAGGGCAGGAGATCAAGAGGCATTAGTCTGGAGGTGGCAAGCCTCAGACAGGGGATGAAAATGGCCTCCTGGGAGGGAGAGGGTAGTCTCAGTGAGAGGCTTTAGTGCCAGTGACCGGGGAAGAGGAAGAAGACAAACTCTGGCTCCCTGACTGCACTGGCTGTCAAATGACCCCCTTCTTCTCAGCGAAAGAGGAAGCAAGAGCTGCAGCTGGAGACATCAGGGGCTAAAACAAAGAAAGGTGGTAGCCAGGGCTCTAGAGACTCTGCACTCAGTAATGGAGCAGGGAGCTGTCTCAGCAAGGCCTGGCCCCCCTCCGGGAAGGAGCAAGGCCCTACCAGCCTCCAGCCAACTCAGACCCTGCAATCTTCAACCAAGGCAAACACTGTCACATGACTCCCTCCACAGTCCTGTGACCTTCCCAGCTCCTCCCTTCACCCCGCCCAGTACTCTGCTGAGAAGGCTCTTTCACTTCCCTAGGCCAACCCGGGCACTCTCTGGACTTTGTCCATCCTCTACCTACCAGCCCACTGGCACCCTCTGTCCCTCCAGGCCCACCTGTGCCCACTTGGTCCTCCTTCTAGAAGGGTCCAGTGTGTTTCAGCTCTCTGGGGGTACCTCATCAGTTCCCAAAGACAGAGAGGACTGAGCTAACAGGAGAGACTTGCAGGTACCAGAGACCCCAGCCCCGACAGAAACCTCTCCCCCTGAAGCTCTCACACAGGCAGGCTTCTGGGCTGAACCCCATGGCTGAGTCTCACGCAGCATCGGCTTCCTGGTCCACACACAGAGCAGCCATAGAACTTGAGGCTCAAGGTGTTGCCCTCAGGACCTGTTCCACCCCTTGGGAGGCCCCTAATCCTCAGAGCAGGTCTGGCCGGAGATGCCAAACAGCACCCAGTCTGGGCTAAACTGCCAACCACTGTGAGTCCCTTACCGGGTGGAAATCAGACTCATGGACCCTAGGGCTGCCACTGGGAATGGTGGGACCCCTCCCAGCTGCTGTGGGCCGGCCTGGCACTTCTCTGCTTTTGTCTCCTCAGGGTGGCATGGGCATCAGATCCAGCTCCCTCCTTGCCCTAAGCCTTCCTGCCCCACTGTTGCCAGAGGGGAAGGTCCAGTGGAGAAAACTGGTGAGGCTGGAGCAGACTGGGTAGGAGAAAGAAGCTGCGCTAGCCTCACCCCAAGTCCAAGGCGCAGGACAAAATTCATCTCAGTTCCTAACCACTGCGGAGAAGTTTCACTTCTACTTCCCCGAAGCCCCAAGGCCGAGCTGGGGGCTCAGTGATTTTGCATCTCCATGGCGGAAGCTGCAAGCTTTGGGGGAGAGTGGGCACGCAGGAGCTACCTGGCGGTGAACTTGGGTCCTAGGCCCGCCTGCTGCCCAGAGGCCGCAGAGAAGACCCCTGCGTTCACTCTGCTCCAGCCATTTTGGTAGGTGCAAAGGCTCGGGCTAAGTCCCGGCACAGCCACCACAGGCCCTTGGGAAACTGGGTCGTGGCAGCCTGCCCTCACCGGGAAGCAATCTGGATGGCCAAGTGGCGGCCAGGCACTGGCCCCCGGCGGAGCCCTAGGCCCCAGCCACCCACCTGCCATCGCACTGGTGCTGCCATGGGCCCAGCAGGAGCCACAGTACTGGGGGATGTGCTGGTTCCTGGTGACACTGACGTAGTTGACACCGTCCACGTTGCGCCAGTCCCAGCTCTTGGGGAGGTCTGACGGGGACAGGTACTCGTGTGGCCTCGGGTACGTCCTGGGAAGAGATGCACATCACTGAGGTCAGCAGCCCTGGGCTCTGGGGGACCCCCTCCCCCCCCAGCAGCGGGCATCACCAGGGTGCCCAGCCCCACCAAGCCCCAGCCCTGTCAGAAGGCGAAGGTGATAGGCCGCCCCCAAGCAACACCAAGCTCCAGAGGCCAGCAAAGTGGGGGAGCCTCCTCCTGGAGGGGTGCAGCCGGCCCCCTCCACCAGAGCTGCCCCGTAAGTGGGGGGCAGGGCGATAAGTCCCAGCTGAGCTCCCCGGGGCTGGGGAGGCTGGAGGCCTCGGCTCCTG
>NW_012267291.1:1069297-1092163 GCF_000151885.1 Dipodomys ordii | reverse complement strand
CCTGGGATGGGGCCTGGGATGGGGGCCTGGGATGGGGCCTGGGATGGGCCTGGGATGGGGCCTGGGATGGGGGCCTGGGATGGGGACTGGGATGGGGTACTGGGTTGGGATTCTGGGATGGGGCAGAGAGGATTGTCATTTCCAAAGAAGGAAGATCCTTCTAGAAAACACCCCCAATGAAAAATTGTGCTTGGCACAGAAATCCTGAGTTGTACATTCCACCTTCCAAGGATGCCTGAAATGCCCGGACTGTTCAGAAAAGAGGAACCAGAACAGATGTGGCCCTGGGTATTTGCTGGGTTTCATAACTACAGGGCTTCTCCCTTTCCTGTGGTCCTGTGAGTGGTAATCACCCCCAGTTGGACACAAACTGGGTTCTCCAGCGTGCAAGCAAAGGGCCTGAAGAGGAGCCCGTGGTGCAAGGAGCTCAGATGAGCTTTCCGGGTCTCACTTTCATCCCACTCGGTTATGCCTTGGATTGAAAACCCAAGGGCTAGCTCAATGCCTGCAGCTGCTTCCAAGAACACTCCTAGAAATCCTAGCAGGAGGGGATTCCTGGTAACCCCGCCCTCGCAGCCCAAAGCCTCAGAGACAAAGGCCAGGCTCAGCGTGAAACCCACAAATGTTGGACCTTGTACCTAAAGAGTGGTTACTGAGGCAAACCAGACCCAGGGTTCTGTCCCTTTGTGTCTTCTGGAAAGTCATTTTCCAGAATCCTTGCTCTTAGCCGGGCACGGGGAGGTGGATGGGATGGTGAGGTGCCCTGAGGTTCCCCCAAGAATTGCTCTTGTTGGAGCTAGGGGTGGTGGACACAACTCCCATGTCCAGTTTTGCCTGGGGTGGAGGGGGGGGGTGTCTCCTGAGTGGTCTCCTGACTTTGTCTTCTCTAGAGAAAAAGGTAAGGGCCGGTGCCAGAGGCTCACATCTGTCATCCTAGCTTCTCATGGGGGCTGAGATTTGAGGATCGCGGTTTAAAACCAACCCATGCAGCAAAGTCCGTGAGACTCTTATCTCCAATGAACCACCAGAAAACCTCAAGTGGCGCTGTGGCTCAAGCGTTAGAGCGCTGGCCTTGAGCTGAAGAGCTGAGGGACAGCGCCCAGACCCGGAGTTCAAGCTCCACGACCACAAAAAAAAAAAAAAAAAAAAAGGTACAGGCCGGGAATGTAGCTCAACAGTGCTGCATGACTTAGTATCCTCAATGCCTTGAGTTCAGTCTGATGCCACAAAATAAACAAATGAATAACTAAAAGAATAAAAATGAACTGAAAGCTCAAAACTGCACCATCAGCTTCTCCCTCCCAGGAATCCCCGTGGTACAAAGTCCATGGGGGTGGGGGGGAGGAGAGGGGGAGAGGGAGATGGGGGGAGGGGGGAGGGAGAATGTGCCTGGGCTCTGCTGTGTGGAAACCCGTGTCATGGCTTTTCCAGACATGTGACATTGGAAGACACGGGGTGCTTGAGGACCCCCTGGGATTCTCAAAGCAGGTTATCCTCATTGAGACAGACAGGGTCCACCATGTGAACACGTGACCCCAGCCATCATGCAGGGCTCCATTCAGCTGAGAGGGGCCCCATACCAGGTATGACAGGGAGGAACAGGACTTACTCCGCCCTGGGCCGTGCAGATTACAGTTCTGACCCGATGATCTCAGCGTCACCTGCCTTATCTGACAGGAAGTGGGCTGGGGGAGTCCCAAGAATAATGAGCACTCACAGTCTTGCTGCATTGGCCCAGGTCACACGGCCTAGTTCATTGGAGGGCTCTCGCTGGAGGCAAGGGTGAAGGGAGGACGTTTTCAGGATGGAAGGGATGGGGAAGGCATCCACAGTGGACATGCTGTGACCCGCTGGGGTTTCTCCAACCCAGAGCGCAGAGCATGGTAGACAGACAGGTCAGGGGTGCTAGAGAGGAAACCTACACACTTGAGTCCCCAATTTTCAAGCCAAGAAGGAAGCGAGGTGTGCATCTCTCCAGCCCCTCACGATGGACCCGACCTGAGCCTGGCTCTGCTCTGAGAAGCCCACTGACTGCTAATACTTGACAGGTTATTAACATGATGCTTGAAGGGCTGACTTTTCCAGAAGGTTCTGAGTATGTGCCGTCTGGTGGCAGCCACTCAGCCAACACAAACTCTGATGCCGGGCCTGCTGCTGATGGAGGGCATTTGGCGCGGGTTCTGTGGAGAGCCCACAGAAGTGGGAAGGAGCCGGCCGCAAGCACCGCAGTGGAGGGACACACTCAGAGAACCTGTTGGACGCTCACTGGAAGTTGAGTTTATCCCCAGGGTTGTCTTAAAGTAGACACACCTGCCCTGCAGCCCCAGGACTCCAGTAAACCTGAAAGGTGTGTTCCTTCTTGACACCTCTGTGGGTACCGTGAGGTCATCTTGGGAGGGTGACTCATCAGGACCTGCAGGGGAGGAGGCTTGGGGCGGGGCTGGGAGGCCCCACTGGCAGCTGTTCTATGGACCACACAGCTTGGGGCAGAGCCAGGCTGGCATTTGGAAGGCAGGCATCTTCCTGTGCATGAGAGCAGTTCATGCGGTCATTAAGGTGGCTGAGTCATTCCTGTTCCCTGCACATACTGAAGAGTTGAGGGCTGAATCGTTCACCATAGCTAAGATATGGAACCAACCCAGATGCCCCTCAGTAGATGAACGGATCAAGAAAATGTGGTATATATACACAATGGAATTCTATGCCTCCATCAGAAAGAATGACACCGCTCCATTTGTTAGGAAATGGAAAGACTTGGGAAAAAATCATATTAAGTGAAGTAAGCCAGGCCCAAAGAAACATAGGTCCTATGTTTTTCCTTATTTGCAATAATTAGTATATGTCTAGGATAATCTTAGCAGATGAGCAGAATAGCTCAATAGCTACATACATATGACCATATAAGATGATGTTAAGCGAAATGAACTCCAAGACGTGGTCACAAGAAGAGATTTTTCTTTGTTGTCGTTGTTTCTAATGTATTATGTGATTTCTTGTTTCTTTTGTGTGTTCTTCCCCCTATGGTATATCCCCTGTTGTCACTGATTTGATTGTGGTGCCCTGGTATTGTATATATGTTTATCTGAATTAGGGAAGGGGAACAACAAAATGGTGAAACACAGTACTCACAAGACAGTATGTTGGAAACGATCTGTACAACTTGGAGGGGGGATATGGAGGCGGGAAAGTAGGAGAAAAATGAGGGAGAGGGTAACAGTTTGACAAGAAATGTACTTACTGCCTTACTTATGTAACTATAACACCTTTGTACAATTAAAAAGAGTCGAGGACTGAGCCAAGGACACTGGGGAGGAGGGGGGAGGGCTCTACAGTCCTTTGATCCTTGACACACCTTTGTGTGTGATGCCGGGTGGAAGGGAGGTAGATGCCAATGGCCACCATTTTACAAGTGGGAAGACCAAATTTCCAGAGAGGTCAAGAGATCTAAACTTAGCATGAAGATCCTGGGTAGAGATTTGAATCTAGTCTGTTTTTTTTAAAAAAATAATATTCCATAAAGTTTGCTGGCAAGCACATGACCCAAGGCCACAGACACAAAAGCCTATTCATTTCTAAAAATAATTTGATTTTCCCCTGGTCCTTCTAAAGAACAACACGCACATTTTGTAGCCAGGCCAGGGCCAGCCCACCTCCCTAACCTGAGGAGAGGATGCAAATGGGTTCGAGGGTACCGCCGCGTGACCTCTGCTCCTGTTCTCTCCGGCTCCCTCCATGCTGCATTGTCTGGCTCCCCTCGGCAAGTGCCGACATTTCCTATTATTCCACATTCCTGAATGGAGCCACATCCTGGAGACCGTGCTTGTTTTGATGGCTGCTGACCGTGCTCGGGAGGCTGGCGGGCTTTTCAGGGCCTCCCCTTCACCCCTCCACCAATGATGTGAAGCGTGTGATCGCGTGTGATCGCCTACACAGTGAAGGCCTAGGTTGGGTAGCTCAGGTATGCCATTGTCCCTGCCTCTGTCCCCAAATACATTGTGCATCACACCCAGGCCTGGTTGCGTAGTGACCTCCTGCACACATCCGTGCAGTGGAGGAGGCTCCCTGGAGTCCCATTCATGGGATCACTCTCATGGCCATCACTCCGGAGTCTGCTGCCCGTAGCCAGGCACGTGAACAGCCCTCCCAGAAAACCAGCGGAGAGGTTTTCACAAGGAAGTACCCACCATGTGGAATTCACTTACCCTGCAGTAGCAGGCTGCCGTCACACACTAGACTTGTTCTCAGCACTGGGGCACAGCAGAGGGTGAGGTCCCTCCCGTGAAGAGCCGGCACCCCTGAGGGAACACAGGGAGAGCAGGAGGTAGAAAGACCTTAGAAACAGGAAAAATCAGGAATCCTGGTGACGGGAGCCTCTGGGGTTGGTTGTCTGGGCTCAGACTGTTCTTCTGTATCCTGTGAGCTGAGATCGAGTGACAAGCCCACAGCCATTGAATGTGCTGGAAGCAGACTTCTTACACAGAACGATAGTGTGTGGCCAGGCCTTGCTATACGTGTGTGTCTGGCAGGTGTGAGGATCTAGAAGACTCCAGGGTAAACCCAGGGAGCTGAAGCTCCTGCTGCCTGCCTTACCTGGGGGTCCTGGACCCAATCCCACTGTGGGCCATAGCTCAGGCCCCTCCTGTCCACCTCTCCTTTTCCCCTCCTCTCCCGGCCTTTTCTCTTTTCTCTCCTCCAGTTTCTCTGCTGGGGGTTCCCCACCTCTGTATCACACTAGCCAATTGATCGGGGTTTACTCTGGTGGTCACTAGTTTCAGGAGGGAGTGGAGACCTGTTGGGGTCCAACCCAGTGCTGTGGGAGCAGAGCTGACAGCCATGGCTGCTGAGGACTGCTGGACAGGGATGGGACACAGCCCTGCACCAGTGGGAGGGCAGGTACACCATGCCAGGACATGCAGGGCCCCTAGAATGCCTAGCTAGAGTCTGCCTGCCTGGCGGTCCTGACCTCTGAGACCCCGAACTGCACCCCTGAATGGAGGAGTCTAAAGAAGGGCTGTTATGGTTAGATCTGGCAGGGCGTCCCGAGGCTTGGGCAGGTTCCTCCCTCTGCCTCCTTCTGCTTTCTGCCTCCGTCCCCTGGCTCCAATGCTGTGCCATCACACCCGTGGCTAAGTGTGCCAGGGTGTGAGAGACGGTGGCAGGGAGTCACGAAGCTCATTCTGTGTCACCCACTATGTTTTTCCTAAGGTCCCTTGAGCCCCCCCACCCCACCCTGCCCACACAGTACTCAGCTAATATTTGTTGGGCAAACGACTCTATTCTCAGACTCACAGAACAGATTTCTTGGACAAACACAGGACTTGAAGAAGTGTGTGTTTCTGTTTGATTTTGGCTTCTGGTGTGGACGGGTGTTTTTCTTATCTCGGTTCACGCCTCAGGGCCTTGCTTATCAATAGCTGCACACCTAGGAAAACTGGGAAGATGCAGGTAGCAGCTTGGGTCTCCACCGCCGCTGTCTGAATCACAGCAGCTCAGTCAGTGTGCAGGCCCATGTGTGTGTGTGTGTGCATGCGTGTGTCCACCTGTAAGCCAAAGCAGTCACGGCTCAGTGTGCAGGCCCGTGTGTGTGTGTGTGTGTGTGTGTGTGTGTGCATGCGTGTGTCCACCTGTAAGCCAAAGCAGTCACAGCTCAGTGTGCAGGCCCATGTGTGTGTGCGTGCATGCATGTGTCCATCTGTAAGCCAAAGCAGTCACGGCTCAGTGTGCAGGCCCGTGTGTGTGTGTGCATGCGTGTGTCCACCTGTAAGCCAAAGCAGTCACAGCTCAGTGTGCAGGCCCATGTGTGTGTGCGTGCATGCATGTGTCCATCTGTAAGCCAAAGCAGTCACGGCTCAGTGTGCAGGCCCGTGTGTGTGTGTGTGTGTGTGCATGCGTGTGTCCATCTGTAAGCCAAAGCAGTCACAGCTCAGTGTGCAGGCCCGTGTGTGTGTGTGTGTGTGTGCATGCGTGTGTCCACCTGTAAGCCAAAGCAGTCACGGCTCAGTGTGCAGGCCCATGTGTGTGTGCGTGCATGCATGTGTCCATCTGTAAGCCAAAGCAGTCACGGCTCAGTGTGCAGGCCCGTGTGTGTGTGTGTGTGTGTGTGCATGCGTGTAAGCCAAAGCAGTCACGGCTCAGTGTGCAGGCCCATGTGTGTGTGCGTGCATGCATGTGTCCATCTGTAAGCCAAAGCAGTCACGGCTCAGTGTGCAGGCCCGTGTGTGTGTGTGTGTGTGTGTGTGTGTGTGTGTGCATGCGTGTGTCCATCTGTAAGCCAAAGCAGTCACAGCTCAGTCAGTGTCAAGGCAGCAGAGGGCCAGACAAGCGTTTTCCACATAGTCAGGGCCAGACCAGAATGGCCAGCATTGTGCTGTGAGCACCGCAGACATTCCGGCCACAAAGGAAGAAGATGGGGTCCCCTCCAGACAACCAGTTACCTCTTTGTGCTCCTAGAACTTTCTTTCCAAGCAAGAGAACATGGAAGGTGCAGGAAAGGAGCCTGGCTCACTGAGAGGCCGCCACGCTGTCACTCCAAGTGTCCCCTCACATGTCACTTTTCTCGACAAGGCATTTGGAAAAAATTTCTGAATCCCAGTCAAGTAGATACTGTCCTTCAACAACTTCTCTGAGTGATTCCCGAAGCTTCCACGGGCTCCAGAGGGAAGAGCAGGGCAGATGGAGTCAATGAATTCTCTGAGTACCCTCTTTTCCTCCTAATGACATTTCATTGGCTACGTGGAAAGTTGGGGAGCTCCATCTGACCCCCCGGGGGTAGGGAAGTCTGGAAGTGGTCGATTGGGGGTTTCTGGTGACACTGGGTTTTCTTATCTTCTTGCTTCTTCGCCCATAATAGACCCCAGCGTCATCCAGGAAAAGACTCTCTGCTGCTCTTCTTGGACTGCTCCCTCAGGCGAGGGTGAGCCGGCCCGGTTCACACATGCAGTGTCTCCTCAGCAGCGTGCTCAGAGTATGGAATTACCCAGGGTGCATGCTAAGTGGAGCCCCGGCGCCTGCACTCTGGCCTCTTGGGCGAGGCCCGGGGGAGCTTGGCACACGAACACAGTCCTCGCTAACCTGCCTCTGCCACCACCATTCTCTAGGGCAGGAAAGCACTTTATTATGCACCACGGATGCCCCCTCCCCTCTGTCCCCTGCCCAGATCAGGGCGAGGGGTTGCCTTCCTCCCGCTGGAGAGCAGACCTGGCGGTGATGCCAGCATCTCCAGGTCACAGTGCAGCTGTGTCATGGAAAGGGCCATTTGTATGGGTCCAAGGGCAGGGCACGGTATGGCGTCCCTGGCTCGTACCACATTGGCAGTCAGAGGACAATGCTTTCCTGGGATGGCGGCGGGTTAGGGGGGGTGGCGGGGCGGGGGGGGGGTACCAGGTACCTTCATCAAAGAGCTAAGACAGAATAGATTACTTTTCTAAACCACACCACTTCCTGCCCTCTGCTCTGCCAGCCGTGTTAGCTCAGCCAGCCACGTGTGTCCAAGAAGGGTTGAGGGCAGGGACAGGCATGTCTTGAAGCTGGCTGGAGTCTTGCCTCCTGCCAGGCACGGGGCAGGGTATGGGGGGGTCAGGAGGGTGGCCAGCCACCACGTGCCGAGCCTTCAGGACAGACTCAGATCAGGGATCTTCTTCTGCTTCCCAGGACAGGGAGGAGGACAGGCCTGCCTCCCTTAGGGTTGGAATCAAACTTCAGCCCAAGGAACCTGCCAGCCACCCCCTGCCTGGCCCCAGCTCCTGGCCGGCCGGGCATCCACAGCTCAGCGCCCAGCCGAGACCGAATAAACACGGCTGTGATACAAGAATCAGAGCAAACAGGGCTTCTCTTTCCTGCCCCCTCTTTCCTTCTCTTTTTAGTTTTTTTTTTTTTTTTTTTTTGCCAACTGCCCCATTAACAGAAAAGCCTTTTAAGTGCCATCTGGAAGCCAGGCTCTCTCCTCCCTGAGCAAACTAACTGACCAAGGCAATGTGTTCCAGTGGGGAGGGCTGGGGTGGGGGCCCAAGCATACTGGGGCCTGCTCATGGCAGTGAAGAAGGAACACAGGGAGATCAAAAAGGCCTCTGGCCCAGCCCGGCCCGGCCCAGTGGTCCCTGCAGAGAGGCCAGGCGCAGCAACACCCACCCCTTTCAACCGCGGCTCGGAGGCCAGGGCCCGTGGCATGGCTTCTCCTCTGAGCCGGCCTGATGGCCTGCTTTCTTGGAACAGTTTCCCCATTTGAGCCCACCGTTAGAAGGTCACACTCTTGAATAAACACATCATGGGGCTTGAGGAGACCTGTCGCTCTGAGCTTTTGTGCTCCAGTTCACCCAGCTGCAGGTGGCTACTCAACAAACATTTGCTGAGGCCCCGTTATGTATCCAGCTCTTGGAGGATGCAAAGGGGAGCGGACAGCAGCAGCTACCCTGCAGCCTGGGAGATAAGTCACGTGCATAAGTAATTAGCAAACAGGGCCACCGTGGTGTGCGTGCTGAGGGCTTCAAGGGCCTCTGGTGAGGGACTGGGGTAGGTAGGGGCTGTCCTGAGCAGCCTGGAGCTATGAGGATCTCCTAGATGGGAGACTCACCAAAAGAGAAGGGAGCGGATGGAGGCCCAGAGCTGGGAAATCCCTAGCTACTATGCGCGCTCAACGGTCCCTCCATGTGTATTTCTTTTTCTTTCTCTTCCTTCCTTCCTTGTTTCCTTCCTTCCTTGTTTCCTTCCTTCCTTCCTTCTTTCCTTCCTTGCTTCCTTCCTTCCTTCCTTCCTCTCTTTTCCTCTCTCTCTGCTGGCCCTAGGGCTTAAACTCAGGGCCTGGCCACTGTCACTTTTTTTAATTGTTGTTCAAGGATGGTGCTTTACCACTTGAGCCATTACAGATTTTTGGTGGCTTTGAATCATGATCCTCAGACCTCAGCCTCCTGCGTAGCTAGGAAAACAGGCGTGAGCCACCACTGTCCAGCTCAACCATGAAACTACCATGGTGGTGTCGTCAGAGCTTGAGTGTTGTTGGCACCATGGCTACTTGACTCTGAAGAGCTCCAAGTGTGTTTTCTCCCAAAACAAGGACTCCCATGCATGGAACCGCTGTGCCACGGCCAGTCAAGAAACAGACCATAGATGCTATGCCACTACTCAACAGTCACAGTCTGTGCTTAGATTCTAACAGGTATCCAATGAGATCCATGGGAACAGCTCTGCTCTCCGCCTCGGGGTCCCGCTAGGATCCCAGGGACTTCACAGCCCCCAGGTCAGAAGAGAGCACTGCACACTGGACTAGATCCTTACACTTAGGCCAGTGTGTAGGGACAGGACCCAGGGCAGAGGACATCAGCACCCACACTGACACCTGGGGGATGGGAGCTCTGGAGTTTGGCTCCACATCACACCCAGAGTTACCCCATGTTAACAGTAGGGAGGCTGTGAACCCACTATCAGGCTGCCTGGAGTCCAGGACCGTGGCACAGTTTCTCTGCTTTTGTCACAGCACAAGACCAGGGATTGGCTGGGCACGTTGGACAGTTTGTATATCTCTTTCTCGTTCCCTTTTTCCCCTTCACTAGACACAGGGCCTTGGTGGGTAGTCCAGGCTGACCTTGAACTCCCAATCTTCCTTCCTCAGCCCCAGTGTTGGCATTCCAGGGATGCAGCTTGTATTTTCTCTCTTGATGTGATTTCCGGAGCTCCTAAGAATTCTATTCCGTCTTCACAACTTTAGTTCACTTCAAGAAGGAAATTCTCTTTCATAATTATCTTGTAATGATCTTAAGTACTACTTTTCTCTCTATGCAAAGGTTTACAATTTAAGAATAAAAATGAGCCAGGCACCTGTAATTCCTACTCAGGAGGCTGAGATCAGAGTATAACAATTTTAAGCCAACCCCAACAGGAAAGTCTACGACACTCTTATCTCCAGTTAAACACCAAAAAAAAAAAAAAAGAAAGAAAGGAAGTGGAGCTATGGCTCAGATAGTAGAGGGCTAACTTGGAGCAAAAATGTTCAGGGAGGGGCTGGGAAGGTGGCTCAGTGGTAGAGCACTTGCCTTGCATGCCTGAGGCCCTGTGTTCGATTCCTCAGCACTACATAAACAAAAAGAAAAAAGCTGGAAGTGGCGCTGTGGCTCAAGTGGTAGAGCGCTAGCCTTGAGCTGAAGAGCTAAGGGACAGCGCCCAGGCCCAGAGTTCAGGCCCCACGATCGGACCCCCCCCCCCAAAAAAAATGTTCAGGGACCATGTCCAGGCCCTGAGTTCAAGCCTCAGGACCAGCATCCATACCAAGTACAGCCTTGCTTTTTCCCTAAGCCACCTCAGCACTGAGGGGGCTTTCCAATCTCTCCTTGGGGAATGTTGATTGAAGACTAGGGACCGAGTGCTGGGTTGAAGCTCAATGGTAGCTGGATAGGGGACCTCTGCCTAGACAGTCCCAGCTGGGAGCTGCCACTCAGCCGTCACCCTCGGACCTCAGAGCCAGGGTCAGGGCCTAGAGACCACCCTAGTGAGACCTGAGGGAGGGACCAGCAGGACCTTTGTCTGCACAGGCCGGGAAATGACCGGGCAATATTCTGTCGGGAGAGGCGAAGTATCATTTCTGAAGGATGACAGGCAGAATACAGGGAAGCCTGGGCTGGGCCCCAGGCTGGACACACCCTTGAGCCAACTGCCAGTGCAGCATGGTCAGCTAGACCTGCCACTGCGATGACCAGAGCTGACGGGGCTCATCCTGGTGAAGACCGCTTTCCTTGAGTCTGGGATTTTACCCAACCGCTCGAAGCAAAGATGCGGGAAATCGTGCATCTCCAGATCGGCCAGTGTGGCAACCAGATAGGAGAAAAGGTATGTAATCCCTGGTTGCCGGCACAGCTTCCCTTGCCCATGAATGCCACCAAACCCAGCCTGGCAGAGAAAACCCAGCCTGGCAGATTCCAATTCCTTGCAAATGACTGGTTATTAAACAAAGTCTTTAGTTAGACACTGGGACTTGCTACTAGAGTTAGAAGATTCATTTAATTAATGTTAATTTTGTCTTTAGTTACATATGGATAATTTGTATATCAACTATCTTACTTTTATCATCTTAGTAGTGCTCTTTTTGTATTTCAAGTCAGTCATTTGTCTCAAAAGAGCTCTTTCAAGCTTGTTGGGAATTTGTTTGATGCTCTATCACTGGAGTGATTTTTCTCTCCCCTCCCATGTCTATGTTACAAGGGGAAAAAAATCTATTGTTTTACTTAGTATGTAATAAATAGGTAAACCCAAAATAAAGCAACTTGCTTCGTTGTGTACAGTCCCAGAAGTAATGAAAAGGCACCCGCTGGCAAATAAAGGAGATATTCCCTTCTCTGCTCCATCCTCCTGCTTAAATTTGGCTACGAAGCATCTGATTTATTTATTCACTTGGCTAATGTCAAGAAGACAGGTGCTTCAGGTCAAAATTTTGATACTAATTTTAGGACAAACAAGTGTAACAGGCTCTCTTCGGTTTTTTTTTTTTTTTTTTTTTTGGTCTTGGGGCCTGAACTCTGAGCCTGAGCACTGTCCCTCAGCTCTTCAGCTCAAGGCTAGCGCTCTACCACTTGAGCCACAATGCCACTTCCTGCCTTTTCTGCTGATGTGGTGCTAAGGAATTGAACCCAGGGCCTCACGTACATGCAAGGCAAGTACTCTACCACTTGGCTACCTTCCCAGCCCTCTTTGTTCTTTTTAAATTACTTTTATGAGTATCAACTGCATGAAAAGTAAGGTTTTAAAACAATCAAACAATGAAAGACATTAGTTTCTTCATAACAGCATTCCTAATAACAGGTGAAAAGTGGAAATAGCCCAAAGGTCCACTGATGGAAGCATGAATAGAAACATGATCATCTAGCTAATAAAGCAGAACATTATGCGACCTTAAAAAGGAAGAAAACATTTAAATATCTTTTAGGTATGATAAAAAATTCATTGCATAATAGTGACTTTTTTGTATTATGGTTCAGTAGCATTGGGTATATTCATACTGTATATTGTGCTTGAAAACTGAAATATTAATTCCTTATTTCCTTTCTCCTCCAGTCCCTGACAATGATTCTACTTTCCGTCTCTGTGCATTTCTTCCTTCTAGGTGTCTTCCTAAGGCGGGATCATATAGTAGTTGCAAGATGTAGCTAAATAATGCTTTATTGCATGTGTGGATGATAGTGTGTATTTATTCATCTCTAGATAGATATTTGGGTTGTTTCTACCTCTTGGCTATTGTCAAGAATGCTACTATGAAGAAATTAAGGTCCTTAAATGCAGGTCTTGTAACCCTGGGGCAAAAAGCACCATCATCCTGTGTGCCAACCACAGTGACAAGATGGAGAACAGTGGAGGAGTCCCCTCTCTGACCTTGGAAGATAACATGGACAGGAAGTGCTTGGCTGAGATAGGAGCTTCGTGGTATGCCTAGGCTAGAGCTTACTGCCAGGGGCGTGAGAAGTTTAGGCATGTTTAATAATTGTGCTGTCTCAAAACTAGTTTCCTGACTGGCCTACTACTCCCTGCTAGTTTACTGAAAAACAGACCAGGCCAGAGTAGAAGTATCATTTAAAGAGACTAGGTTGGGAAAGTGCCTTTGGGGATTCTGACAGAAGGAAATATCTTTTCATTATATTTCAAAGCACTCTTTTTCAGATGATCAGAAGAACTCATCCCAGAAACTGCTTCCACATTAGGAGCTTGGTGCCCAGCTATCTTTATTCCCGGCAGTGGTGGGGAGGGTAGGGGAAGTTGGTGCTGGTATTGCAGTTTGAACTCAGGGCCTAGAAGCTTCCTTTGCTCAATCAAGGCTGATGCTCTCTCTACCACTTGAGCCATACCCTCCACTCCTGGCTTTTGGCTGGTTAATTGGAGTCCCATAGACCTTCCTGCCCAGGTTGGCTTCGAACCTTGATCCGTAGGTGTTAGCCTCCTGAGCCACTAGCACCCAGCTACTGTGATCAGTCAGGTAGTGGTGCCTGAAAGCACAGCAGGTTCCACTAAAGATCAGAACACTCTGAACTGTGTGCAGGCCTGATCAGAAAAAAAAAAAAAGTACAATAATCATGCTTAGGAGTGGCTGCCCTATGAGCTTTTGGGAAAACTTCATGAAAAAAAAACCCCTTCCAAGTGAAAGGAGCTATCATTGTGAAATCAGATGAAAATCCAGCCTCTGTTCCCTGAGTGTGTCTGTGCGTTAGGAGCTGGGAAACTACAAGGGGAAAGCGGCGACAACCGTCTGATGTGAACCTCTCAAAGGATAGCTTTCATGTGCACCAATGGACTGGCTGTAATGGGAACGATACCCAATTGAATACTGGACGCGTGCGTGCGACATTTTACTGCAGGACTTCCTGTAGATTTAATGCGGTCTTTATATTCACACTTTGCAGAGGCAAAAAGTGAGTGGCGCCCGGGCCGCCTGTGACAAGGAAGCAGGTGTCTTTGGAGGGCTGAGCTGCCCCAGAAAGCGCTGCGGAGTGCTCCCTCTCCAGTGCTCCCGGGGTGTGGGGCTGGGGTCTGGCTTGGCGCTGACCTTTTTCCTTCTGCATTCAGTTCTGGGACGTGATCGGGGATGAGCACGGGCTGGACTGCGCAGGCCGAGACCACGGGGCGTCGGCGCTGCAGCTGGAGAGGATCGGCGTCTACTACAACGAGGCCCACGGTGGGTCCCGGTGGGTCCGGGGCCGGCCCGTGGGGTCCCCGTGGGGTCCAGGCCCGGCGGGGCAGCGTGGGCGGCGGGGCCCCGCGCTGGCGGCGTCGGGTCCTTCCGGAGCCACGCAGACCGTGGCTTGCTCTGCTGGCCAGGGGGTGAAGGGAGTGGGGGAGGGTTCGGGTCCCGCCAGGCTCTTTCTTGGGGGAAGGGGCTGGTAGTGCGGGCTGCGCGTGGACTCGCCCCGCTGGCCCGTCCCCGCAGGGGGGAAGTTCGTGCCCCGTGCCCTGCTGGTGGACCTGGAGCCGGGGACCATGGACAGCATCCGCTCCGGCAAGCTGGGAACCCTCTTCCAGCCCGACAGCTTCATCTACGGTAGGTGTTTCCAGAAGGTTCCGCCGGGGGGGCCCCCCGCAGGTGACCCCCCCGCCCCCCGCTGGGCGAGCTCCGCCCTCACCCGGCCCCTCTCTGCCCACTCACCCCTTCTCCCCCTCCGCCCCCCCAGGGACCTCGGGCGCCGGCAACAACTGGGCGAAGGGCCACTACACGGAGGGCGCGGAGCTGGCGGAGAGCGTGCTGGAGGCGGCGCGGCGCGAGTGCGAGGCCTGCGACCGCCTGCAGGGCCTGCAGCTGGTGCACTCGCTGGGCGGCGGCACGGGCTCGGGCCTGGGCACGCTGCTGCTGGGCAGGGTGCGCGACGAGTACCCCGACCGCATCCTCAGCTGCTTCAGCGTGCTGCCCTCGCCCCGGGTGTCGCACACGGTGGTGGAGCCCTACAACGCCCTGCTGTCCCTGCGTCCGCTCATGGCCGCGGCCGACGCCTGCTTCTGCCTGGACAACGAGGCGCTGCACGGGCTGTGCCGGCGCGCGCTGCGCCTGGCCGCGCCGCGCTACGGCGACCTCAACGGGCTGGTGTCGCGGGCCATGAGCGGCGTGACCACGTCCCTGCGCTTCCCGGGCCAGCTCAACGCCGACCTGCGCAAGCTGGCCGTCAACATGGTGCCCTTCCCGCGCCTGCACTTCTTCGCGCCCGCCGTGGTGCCGCTCGCCGCGCCGGGCCCGCAGCAGCCCGCGCTCTCCGTGGCCGAGCTCACCCGGGAGATGTTCGACGGCCGCAGCGCCATGGCCGCCTGCGACCCCCGCCGCGGCCGCTACCTGACCGTGGCCTGCGTCTTCCGGGGCCGCGTGTCCACGCGGGAGGTGGAGCGGCAGCTGCTCGCCGCGCAGAGCCGCCACAGCGACCGCTTCGTGGACTGGATCCCCAACAACGTCAAGGTGGCCGTCTGCGACGTCCCGCCCCGGGGCCTCGACCTGGCGGCCACCTTCATGGGCAACAGCACGGCCATCCAGGAGCTCTTCGCCAGGGTCCTGGAGCGCTTCTCGGCCATGTTCCGAAGGCGCGCCTTCGTGCACTGGTACACCAGCGAGGGCATGGACGTCGCCGAGTTTGAGGAGGCCGAGAGCGAGGTCCAGGACCTGGTGTCCGAGTACCAGCAGTTCCAGGAGGCTCGGGGCCTCCCCGAGGAGGACGAGGGCGGGGAGGAGGCAGAGCCGGAAGCCGAGGAGGAGGAGCAGGAGCCCGGGGACGCACGGTGAGGGCCGACCGGGCGGGGCGGGCGCTCCTCGGGCCTCACGGAGCCGGGGCGCGGCGCGGGGGGCTGGTGGTGCCCTGCTTCTCCACGCGCTGCCGTCACTGCCCTGGAGGGTGGATATCCGTGTGCGTTCTCAAGGCGCGCGTGCGTGTGCGCGTGTGTGCTGGTACTAGGCACGAACTGAAGGCCTGGGTGCTGTCCCTTTGCTCTTTCTCTCAAGGATGGCGCTCTACCACTTGGACCATAGCTCCACTTTCGGCTTTTTGTGGCTAATTAAAGCTAAGTCTTGTGGACTTCGCTGCCTGGACTGGCTTCAACTGCCATTCTCAGATCGTAGCCTCTTTTTAGCTGCGATTACAGGCGTGATAAACAGCAAGGTGCTTTGCCTCCAAGCCCTACCTCTGTTCCAGTGTTAGGCACACCTGAACACCTTGGAACATCCTGAACACCTACTCTGGGCCAGGCACCCACAGGTGAGGGTTGGTCTTCAGCCCTAAGCTAGCAGCATTGTCCAGGACTCTAACCCCTACTACCTTTGGCACAAATATATCCTGCTTTCCTGGGCTGGAGGGCTTTCAGCAGAGCCAAGTGGCCAAGGCACAAATGGGGAAGTCCAGGGCCAGGAGGAACCAGTCAGCACCCCTGGGAAACTGCAGGCCTTGGGAACATCTCAACACACTAACTGGGAAGGGAAAGAAGGAGCAAAGAAAAGCCATGGTTCTTTCCACATTCCCACTCTAACCAAAAAACAAGAACTAAAAGCACTCCAATCCTGTCTGATCTGATCTGTATTTCCATTAAGTAGCTGTCAACATATAGTGAAAATTTCTTATTAGTACTAGATTCCTGGAATTCATTAGCAGTCATCTTTGGTCTCCCTTTTCAAGGTGAAGTCCAAGTGCCCTTTTCGAGTCCATCACATAATCCTCTGCCCTCTGGGCGCATCACACCCCCCACAACCATTCAAATGCAGGGATTAGGTGCCCTTCTTGGTGACAGAGGGAACTGTCTCATTAGGGAACTTTGAGTTCAAATTAACTTGCAGAAATTGCCATAATGTTTGCGTGATGACACAGCTTTACCCATCACACAATTATTTTAATCTGCTCACATTACAAGACTACATACACAAAAGTCTCGCCATCAAATGGGCTATAACTTAATTGGTTTATCTACTTCTGACTTGAGGTCTACCAGTAGTTCCAGGACCAGAAGGGTCTTAATGGTCATGCAGAATTAGCAGTGGTGCTGGACTATTTGATCCATGGATAAGTGGTAGGGGAAAAGGCTCTACCCTTCTCTTCAGGAAGTATGTATTGGATCCTCGTCTTCAGCAACACATTAGCAGGGAGATGGACAGAATCATCATTCTGAGAAGCTTCACTCTCCTGTGATAACTAATAAATTCACTATATTAACTAACAAACTAATAATTATTTCAACAACAGGCTGGCTTTGCTGCTGGTCTCACTGATAAGCTTCTATTTGCAAAACTAAAACAATGTAAAACATTTTAAACACTTTGTGGTTGTACGTGAGAAGCACTAGCTTCAGGAAGAACTACACTATATATTCCTAAACTTGAGTTAATAACTTCCTCAGGTTCTAAAAACTTACAGCCTCTTAAAGTAAGAACTTCTCTACATGCTTTCTCTTGTGCTTTCCTTCTCAAATCTAAAAGGGCAGTATATTATGGTAAAGATTTTGCTTGCTCAGTAGTAATCATTAAAATACAAAGAAATCCAACTATAAATTAAAGTGCTTTATTTCAGATCAAGTAAAATCCTTTTCTTGGAGCCTACTACCCATACCCAGACTGATTAATTTGAGTCATTAGAAATATTTAAAAGTACATCTCACCAACCTACTCTTTCCTATGATACAAGCAGATTAAATCAACAAGCTAGACACCAAGAGAAATCTTTCCCTCCTGACTTTTGAAGAGCTTAATCTGTTAGTGGCATGGTTGTCATGGCAACACTGGTCTTCCCATGATGAAGACCAGCCATAACATTTTAGTCTGTCTGATTTCTTCACTTTGCACCGGAGGACCTGGCACCTCCTCTCTCTCAGCCATCACCTAGCCAGGCAGTGCAGTGCCCACACCAGTCCACGGGGTCCCCTCGTTGCTTGGGCAGTGGCCCCACTACCTCACAGCAGCGGGCTCAGGAAGTTTATCACAGGATTGATGCAGGATTTGATTTTTCTTTTGGGTCGGTCCTGGGGCTTGAACTCAGGGCCTGGGCATTGTCCCTGAGCTTCTTTTTGCTCAAGGCTAGCACTCTACCACTAAAAAAAAAAGGCCACTTCTGGCCTTTTCTGTTTATGTGGTGTTGAGGAATTGAACCCAGGGCTTCATGCATGCTAGGCAAGCACTTTACCACTAGGCCACATTCCCAGCCCCATATTACAATCTTTGTATAGTAAAATCTTTTACTAGCCTTTCCCCTACCCAAAGTCTCCACTCTTATGGCTAATCATTCAGCTTTTTACCTGTTACTTTGTTTCATATTAAGAGGCTCTACAAACCTGCAGCTTTACTTCTATCCCTGTGATGGAAGGTGCTGCCTCAGACCTTTCCCGCTTCTCACCTGCTGCTGTGGGGACCCTTATAATTCTGTGTGTGTGCCCTGTGAGAATTTAATAAAACAGGTCAGGGTTAGACATGTGGCTCAGATAGGAGAACACCAGCCAGTGAGTGAAAGTGTTAAGATACTGAGTTCAAGCAAAAAAAAACCAAAACAAAAACATGGTGGTCGAATATAAGGGGTAGGAAGTCATCCCAGAAGCTGAAAACACAGGCATTTTCAACTTGTCCTTGGTCCTGATCAGACAACAGTGAGCTTAACTACCACATGGTGAAAACTGTCATAGAAATGTTCCAAAATTTCCTCTTCCAATTTATTGCTGTACTCTTCCAAAAGCTAAATTGTACAACCTACTTTGAAATGAAATGGCTTTATTTGGCCAAGTAGCTCCAAGTTTCATAGGAAGATAAAAAAACAAGACATAATTCTTCCTCCCTAGACATTCAATGAATAAATGAATGACCGCACAAACACATAAAACTTGTAATTATCGTATCTCAGACTTGCAGTGGAGAATCTGATTTTTAATTTTAGCTGGGCCAACAACTCAATATGCAAGTATTGAACAGCCTTGCCTCATTTCCTGAGAAACGGTACCAGAAAATGAAGACTCATTAATAAAGTGTGAAAGGCATTTGTGTTGAGATTCTAACATTAATGGTTCTTACTGATTTTTGTGTGCAGTGTAAAATAAGTACTTGTTCTCATATCCTCACCAAGTGATGGCTTACACTTGGTCACAGCTGTGCAGCATTACTTGGAGACACGGCTGTCCAGACAAGGACAGGGCAGGCAGATGAGACAGAGCCACTGTTCTGTGCAATTCAGAGACCGGGGCCTCAAGGACAGCGCCAATTAATGGTGTCAAGGCAGAACTGCTACTTTGAGATAAAGTGATGTTCTTGTAATCCATTTGGCCATTAAATGTTGCAGATCCCTCTTCCCATCCCTTCCCTTCTTTTTGGATGTACTGGGGCTTGAACTCAGGCCACTCAGGCCTTTGTACCTAATAGGCTGGCCCTCTACCACTGGAGGTACACCTCCAGTCCCAGCTTTCCCTCTTTTAAGAAGTCTTGGTTCAGAAGCATACAAGTGGTACAGATAGCTCCTTTAAAAAGTCCCAACAGGGTTGGGAAGGTGGCTCGGTGGTAGAGTGCTTGCTTTACATGCATAAGGCCCTGGGTTCGATTCCTCAGCACCACATAAACAGAAAAAGCTGGAAGTGGTGCTGTGGCTCAAGTGGTAGAGCGCTAGCCTTGAGCTGAAGAGCTCAGGGACAGCGCCCAGGCCCAGTTTGAGCCCCACAACCAAAAAAAAGGCTCAACAGAGCTAGGTAGCCGGGTGCTGGTGGCTCATGGCTGTAATCCTAGCTACTCAGAAGGATGAGATCTGAGGATCACAGTTGAAAGCCAGCTAGGCAGAAAAGTCTGTGAGACTCTTATTCCAATTAACCACCAGAAAACTGGAAGTGGCACTGTGGCTCAGCGCTTGCCTTGAGATGAAGAGCTGAGGGACAGCACCCAGGCCCTGAGTTTAAGTCCCAAGACTGACCAAAAAAAAAAAAAAAAAAAAAGTCCCAACAGAAACCAAAAATCAACAGTAATGGTGAACCATGAATGAATTTATTGACATTGTCAATTACGAACAAGAGTTACTTTTCTCCCATGAAGTGAGGTAATTTCAATCTGCCATAACATGTGCCCATAAATCTTCACGTTGAAAAGTAGTGTTTCATGCTTTAAACCAGGTTCTAGGAGGAAAAAAGAAAAGGCAACAGTTGCTAGCCATTCTTCCAGTTTCCTTAAACATCTGTCAAGAGCAGGACAACTTCCTTAGAGTGAGCTGCAATGTAACTGTGGCTGCGATTCACTGGGGAGGAGGTGAGCCTTGGCCACTGTAGGAGTGCATAGCTTTAGAAGAACAGGCACTAAAACCATTCCTACGAAGACAGAAAGACCAAGTCTCCCTGTGCTAATGGGGTAGGGTCCCCACTGTTGCAGACATATGGAGCGGGGCTAAGGTTTTATCTGCAGGAGGGAGGGGACTGTGACTTTCCACCCCAAGGCCCTGGCAAAATGAACAGCAGCCCAGCGCAGGTGCTGCTGCAGATAGACTCAAGAGACATTGCTCTCACTTAGCTTACTGTTGAAACTGAAGAACCCGCCATAAAACCAGGCCTCCTTATTCCAAATTATGAGACCAGACAGAGAGCACCTAGAAAAAGGACTAAATTCAAAACACCATATCTTCAGGCTTGTAATAAAATATTTACTAATTCAAAATGAAAACAAAAAGTGCTTATGGGAGACAATTCCAATAAATAAAACTGCTCATAACCATAAGCTGCCAGAAGATTAATATTTATCACATTACAGTGATGCTGCAGGTCTGAAGCTTTTAAAGAGCAAAACAGGAAAATTAAACCTGAAAAACATCTCTGGTAATTTGCCTTGCTTATCTTTGAAATAACAGTGTCAAGGAAGGAGCTGGGAGATCACATTTAGAGCACAGATGTCTGAATTTACCAATTGTACATAACTGTCATTTGACTGCATGACAATGTAACTTTACATCACCAACATCTCTGCAGAACTAAAATGAACCCAACGCTCTTGAAGCACACTCAGTTCAGTAACACAGCATTCACTGCAGGGTCTGGCAGATCTTACCGCCTGATAGAATAGCAGGACCCTTGCCTGTACTTTGCGCCCTTATGTTCCAGAAGAGCTGATTGGTGAGGACATTAGCAGATGTGGGGAAAATAAAAACACACACAAAAAACTATTTTTTTCATGCTTCTGAATGGTTATGTAACTTCCGCAGCAATTACCAAGGTGAGGAGTTTATCCTCCTAATTATTTGATTTTGGGCAGACAAATGAAACAGGTTCAATTAAAATAAGACAGCTCTCTACCTAAGCATTGCTAAATGAACTGAAAATCAATGTGCCAATTATTTTTGCTTGTTAGGGATAGAAAGGGCTTTCTTTTATCATGCCTTAGCACTTCTGTCACTGGAGTGCCTTGAATTATTACCTCTATAGCTTAACTTCAGAACCACCGATTGACGAAAACACGGGCAGAACCTCAAACTAAAATTACTTTGGTTTTTATGGTGCTTTAAAATTTAAGGTACAAGTCTTCTAAATAAATCAGTAACTTACTCATTATTCCTTCTTCACTTTCACAATTTTTATGCTGCTGCCAGCGGTCTTCTCGGCATTTGCTTTGAACTCTGTCTTTAGTGCATCCCTCACGGCTTTTGCACAGATTTGGGAGTACCGGATGTAGCTGAGAAAAACAAGAGAGAATAGAGTGTTAATTACCAACTACCCATCAGATGGTTCTATTATTGTTCTTTTGCTTTTCTTTTTACACTTTTTAGTTTGCTTGTATGAAATTGTAGAATCGGATTTAAATGTGAAAAATGCCCAAGAGAATCTAAACAAAGAAAAACATTAGAATGTCCAAGTATTAATTGGTGTTTGGGAAGGTAATCATGATTTTCTTTTGTAGTATGTCTTATCTTTTCAAGGCATATTAAAAATAAAAGGATACATAAAAAAAAACACCCCAAATTCACAGCTCAGGAGACAACCAAAATGTTCAGGAGGCTTTAACATAAATGAATTCTTCTCATTTCTCTACTTCATTTTCCCCCCTTTATTCTATTCTTATGAGGTAAGGTTAAATATAATTAGAAGAGGAAAAAAAAAACCTGTTGAATTAATCACTTCTCTTTGACAAACAGTTTAAAGGATTTTCTGGGATATTGGACTTTGTCTTATAAATCTGTTACCGTAAACACTTCCTAATCAAGGTTTCTAAATGAAGCTAAAAAGGCCCAGGAGAACATCAATTCTAGCATAATACCCAAACGCCTGCTTCCTGTTTGGTACATGGACTTCCATCAACATCTTATTTCCCTGAAAGATGTCAGACCACTTTTCACACTTTTTGAAAACAGGAAGAAGGGAGGGAAGGATGTCTATTTCTCATGTTTGACAATTTGTTTTTGGGAGTCAGAGGTAAGGGTTCCAAGGCTAGTATCCACTCCTAACTGGGTGACCTTCAGGCTGTTCAACCTTTGCAGCTTGTTTATTCACCTGTAAGAACAACAGAGTAAGGGGATAACAAGATGTGCCCAGCAGGTGTCTGGGAAGAGGACCCAGAAGCGTGAAAATGCCCGGATACCATAACGGAGGGCTTAACAATTATGTGTATTATTGGCACGATCATCTAAGTTACAAACTTTTTGCTTGTCCTCAGCACGTGGGCAGCTCGGGGGCGGTGGTTCAAGCTGGCAGACGGGAAGGTCTGCACCATCCGGCCCCTAACGAGGGGTGCCGCCTGGGCAAAGATAAACGGGTCCCCTGCAGGGCTTGCACCCATTTTTGCGATAAAGAAGTGCGAGGCGAATGAGAATCAATGAACGAGGAAACTATAATGTAAGAATCCTCATCAAAGACTCGGCCTCCACGTTTGGGTCAAAAGGCCCCGGGCCAGCAGTGGCTGGCTCGGGCGGCCGGGCCCCTCCGTGACCCAGGTCAGGTGTGTGGTGCTGTCACGTTAGGATGCGGAACTCCAGATCACGAGCGCCGGTGGCTTTGCTGGCACCTGAGGTCCGGACAGGCAGCGGAGGCCCGTGACCCCGTGACCCCGAAGCCGGCGCACCTTGGCCATGGCGACGCCATCTTGGCGGCGGCACCCGAGCCCCGGGGAGGCCCGCGGGTGGCGGGCCCGGCCTGCGCAGGCCCGACCCGCCGCGCCCGGGCGCGCTTCCCTCGGGAGGCTCAGGCCTACCTGAGTCCAGCCTGTCGCCAGTACGCCACCATGATGTCCTGAGGGCGAAGCGCGTCGGGTCGAATCGCAGAACGGCAGCGCCGGGATCAGCGGGGCGGTCCAACTGCCGGAAGCTCGGGCCTGGGGAGCGGAAGGGGCGGAGCGCACGGACATACCAGTCGGAGCGTCTAGCTCTGCCCCCCCACCCGAGCCAGGGGGCGGGGCGTGGCCTGGGGCTCGGCCGCGTCCGGGCGGAGCTGCCCTGCGCCTCC